>NC_137124.1:16432644-16635144 GCF_949319135.1 Squalius cephalus | reverse complement strand
TAAAAAATAAACAGGTCATTCAGTTAATTTACATCATCACATTACCAGGATTATCTTAATTGTATCGCATGATGGAGTATTATTAACAGTGAGTAGAGAAGAACAGCAATAGCAACATGACATTTCGTACTGCACAAGGTGGTGATCGATCAGGTTTCGAATGAAGCATGAAGAAAAAGCGCCATTGGTCATCTGAGACAGTCTTTGGAATCAATAATTGGCCGGGTTCAGCTGGCGCCTCCCCCTTTAGAAGAAGCCCCACCCCAATGATATGACTTGTATGACTGAGATCAGTTGATTGACAGATATTACTCGCGACAAGTCCACAGTTCAAATCCTGCTCACTCAACCATGAATTCCAATGACAGTTCCTGGGCATCTGTCAGCATGGCGACCAGCAGAGCTAGTCTTCGGACAGCGCGTGCCACTTAGCGATCTGTCGGCGCGGGTGGTCGCAGATCTCGCGCCAGTGCTCGCCGGCGGTGCCGGGGGACGAGGTGCCGAGGAGGAGCCGGCCGATGACAGGTGTACGGGACGTTCTGTCGGAGTCCAGCAGGAGGAGCTCCACGCTGGTGTCTCGCAGGCCGTCTTCCGAGGGCAGGTCGAAAACAAAGAGCTCGTTGAAGACGGGGTTGGGGGCGCACTTTTTCACGTGCGTCTTCTTCTTACACACTCGCTTCTTCCCCTGGAACAAGTTCACCTTCACGTAAGGGTCTGAAAAAGATGGGAGAAAGAGAAATAAACAGAGTGAGACAGAAATCAATACTTTAGTCGATGCGCAGGAAATGATACATTGTGCACTGGGAGATCACATCTCTGCTGTATGGTTTCATTAGTGTCCGACACATTGATGTACTAATCAGGGTTATTATAACTCCAATTAAACTGAAATCCATCCATCCATCCATCCATCCATCCATCCGTCATCTGTCCATCCATCTGTCCATCTCTCTGTCTGTCTATCTATCTATCTATCTATCTATCTATCTATCTATCCATCCATCCGTCATCTGTCCATCCATCTGTGTGTCTGTCTGTCTATCTATCTATCCATCTGTCATCTGTCCGTCCGTCCACCCATCCATCCATCCATCATCTGTCCATCTGTCTGTCTGTCTGTCTGTCTATCTATCCATCCATCCGTCATCTGTCCGTCCGTCCCTCCGTCCACCCATCCATTCATCCATCCATCATCTGTCTGTCTGTCTGTCTGTCTATCTATCTATCTATCTATTTATCTATCTTTCTATCTATCTATGTATCTATCTATCTATCTATCTATCTATCTATCTATCTATCTATCTATCTATCTATCTATCTATCTATCTATCCATCCGTCATCTGTCCGTCCATCCATCCATCCATCCATCCATCCATCCCATATATAAAATAGACCATATAATAGACCTAAAATGCACTATATTAAGCATGATGCTAATGACTACCACTATCTGCCCCACACACTCTGACCTCACCTGAGGGTCCGCTGGAGTCAGCCTTGGGCAGGTGACGGGCTTTCAGGACCACCACAGTCAGAGTACTGGTGGTAGACTGATAACACAGGGACAGAAGAAGCTCTCCTCGACCAGCACTCCTCTACAGATAAAGAAAAAGTCTACAGTTTTTCTCTGGTTTGGACACAATCAGCATCACAAACCCCAAAATGGTTTCTTTTATAATGTCACGTCTGGGCAACTAACCCTAGGCAGGTTAGAGCGAGCAACTTCTAAACAGTGCCTTATTGTTATGAGAAACTGACTGCAAATCATTCCCTTGGCACAACACCAATGTATGACTCCAATTATGTGTGAACATGGCAGCATGTTGCCCTGGCAACACTTCAGCAGGGTTCTGCTGCTGCCACGGCGATGACTTCCAATGTCTCTCAACCGATGAAGCATCATTATGTGTGTTTAACTATATGCAGTCAAAGTCACCAGTGAAACATAATAGTCTTCCCTTCATCTCAAATGGGGCGCATTCTTATGTGCTTAACAGTACTATTGTGTTGCCAAAACAAGATTGTCAAAGATGCTGACTTCTGCCCTGTTCACAATTTTTTTAATTAGTAGCCTTCCACATACTTTTAAATTCTTTTGTGCATGAAGGAGTGCATTAAATGTGTGAAGAAAATTGATGAAGACTCTTTGTGAACATGTAAGTACAGTTATTATAAGCCTGAATACTAAGTAAGTCTGTAAAGGCAGAAAAAAAATTACTGTGAGTGGTCCATTAGAGGGTCAATTAAAAATTAACAACCTGTGGGCCTTAAGATGGATGGCAAAGACTAATTATTGACCCCAATGGAAAACCAGACACCATTAGTTGTTTTCTCTTTCCAGGCTTGGGTGTGTCACTGCCCACATTAAAGACCAAACTATTGTCTCAGTTGTCACATGAGCTGGGACTGGTATGTTAAGACCTTAAAAAATAACCAAAATCTCTGTCCTCTTCAAAAGGTACAGTACATGTATGTGCTTTCATAATAAAATTAGCTGTGCAATCTATAAGGGCATGTAAAAATATATATATAAAAAAAAAAATAGATATTAACTTAACATACAATCATTAAAAATGAATATATCAAATAATAACAGTATCAAATTATACTTAAATATATATATGGGCTGTAACAGAGAAATACAGGAAACTATAATTAAAGCTGTTCTTACCCTGACATTCCTTTTAATAATGTCCCGGCTCATGAGGACCCGCCCTTCGGACAAGTTGATGTCAGCCAGAGGAACGAGGGTCTCTCCGATCACCTCATCACGTGAAAAGCGGTCGAAACTCAGCACCATGAAGTGCAAAGCCAGCTGTGAAACTCGTGCATATGGGATTCCGTAGAAGCTGAAGGTCTCGTCGAAGGCCGGATCCAGAGTCTTCCTGAGTACACGTGTCTTCACCTTGTGCTTCTTCTCAGGCAGCAAGGTCAGCTTAATATATGGGTCAGAGGTCAACGACTGCTCATCCGTGGGGGACAATCCATGTGCTTCCTTGATGTGAACCATGAAAGCCTTCTTGTCAAAGTTGTACTCAACTGAAAAGAAGAGAGTCCCCAGGCCACCATCTTTGTCCTGAGATTTTTCCACGGCCGGTGTTGGTGTCTGACTGGATAGGATGCTTTCTGGAGTACCAGCGTCCTGATTACCACACAGCCCAAGAGGCGGGATGTCCAGGTCTGGGGAACTGCGCACTTTCAGTTGGAGGGTTGGTGGCTTGGAGGTAAAGTTCCCATTAAGATCTCGATTCTCCAGGTCCAGATGGAGCTCTGGCCGCCCACCATTGGGACTGAGGGTCTGTTTTCCATGGGCTTCGGGTGTCTTTTCTCCTCCAAACTTCTTCTTTCCATTCAGGCTCTCAGGATAGATGTCAACCCCCTTCAGCATGTGGACAAACTTATAGGGTGGGGTCTTGTTATTGGTCTTGTTGGTTTTGCGCTGACAGCAAATCCATGCAAAGATGGAGACGCTGAAGACCAGGCCAAACACACTCACCACTGCCACGCTCACAGGAACCTCCGCTATGTATAAAACAGGAAATTGAGGGGGGGAAAAACAATAATATATATTTAGATTTTTTATAGATATATGTAGTCTTATTGTTGCCATGAAATATTAAAACACCTTCAACCAGGAAAGGAATACGGAGATTATATAAATGTATTTGCATCATAGGCAACACAGACGCTGACATGTGTTGATGTTAACAGCAAACCAATGCAAAAGAAAAATAATGCCACTTCTAAAATATAAAATCATACTATTTATAAAGGACGGTAAATATCGATTTGGCTATGAAAGCCTGAGAACTCACAATCATGTGGTAGTGCAGTAGTGTCTGGGAAAATGGAAATTTCCGTTTTCAAGGTGGGTGCAGCACCTCTGTGTTGAATTAGCTAAGGTGCTCTGTCAGCCTTATTTTGTCTTTCTCTCAGAAAACAAATCATGTACTCTTCTGTGATTATTAAGTCATTTTTAAAAGCTGCTGACAAGGATCTCAACGCGTTTCAAACATTTTCATACACCAGTGATGTCATAGGCTACTAATAGAGCACGCGCCTATTTATGTCTGTGCCCGCGCATCAGAGAAATCATTACTGAGTCACATTACGTTCCCAAAAAATGTAATAACAGATCTTTAACCATGCACAAATAAGATTTGTTCACCGACTATGACAAATAACAACCATTTACTTACCGAAATGTTCTTCTTCTGTCGTCACTGGAGCCATTGTATGCGCGCGCTCTGTCCAAGGTCCTGAAAAGATGCTTCCACGATTCTTCACGTTACACTCGCCCGTCTTTCGCTTTAGGCGGAGAGAGACACAAGACTGAATAATTTATTGGTTGTAGTAGATTAAAAATGTACGCCTGTTTATTGTTGTTATACAAAACAGAACTAGCAAGATTTTCCTCCTTTCCCAGAGGTTTCTTCACACCCGCCCAGTGCTGATACTCGCTGCGCTATGAGTGTGCCTGAAAAGCGTCGCCTCCCCAATCCTTCTCCCCCCTAGTGAGTTCATCGCTTCTGACGCAGTTCTGACGAACACAGCATCTGAAATCACTGCCCTGCGCACTGATCAGGCCTGTTAATCATTTTGATTGCCAAGAGTTTACGGCTTGTGTGTTATCAAACGTGTCTGAAGAAGTTCCAGGTGAAATGGTCTTTGCAGTGGGTCTATTAACGTAAATACACTCATAAAAAACTGGGAGTGGACCTGTTTTTATTTTGTTCTTTTGCCAGCAATGTATGGTCTTACGTCTTTTAGGCCCTAATTTAGCTCTTAGTTTGGAATTGGTAACGTCCCTGTCATCTACATCTTTCAGTCCTCATTTAATATCTAATTAAGATGCTCATCAATTAAAATCTGCTTGATGGTGTCACCTTCACATCTTTCTTAATCAGTTTTAAAGTTGTATTTAATATAATCAGTAGAGTCCATAATCAATACTGCAGTAATCATAATAGAAAGAGCCCTCACCTTTTTCAGCATTTGTGGTGGTGACTCCAAATAAATAGCATGCAGGCTATATTAAATAATCTACCTAAGTTAAAATGATTCAAAATGTAAACTGACATCATATTTCATATTTTGTGTATCTTGTCTCCTCAACTTTTATTGAAGATCATATATTCTTAAAACATCTGGAATCATACAATTATTTGTGGTTTAGTGCATGGTTAATTATTTTCATCTACTGACATTCCTAGTTTATATTCACCAAATAAAGGAATTAAAAAAGAACAATCTTTTTCATCATTACAGCAGATCCAAGGAAATATTCTTTCTTGCCTAGATATGAAGGGGCCTCTGAATTGACAATGTTGGAGTCAAAAAGTTTGAGAGCCACTGTTTTAAATGTATATAAACTCCATCTTGTAAATAGGCTCTTGATTGTAGATGGACACTGATTTTAGCAACAGACACATTGGAATAATGTGATTTTCTCTGTGAAAACACAGCTGTAACAGTAAACATTCACTTCAACAGAACCTCCCTTTTCACAGACTGTGATGACACGTTTCCACAGTCATCAACATTGCAAATCGACTAAATTTTTTCATACTTAATAAAAAAAAAAAAAAAATGTAATACACATTTATAACGCTATATATTGTGTTATATTAGGCTACCTTGTTGTCAGTCAATAAAAACACGAATTAACGATGCGAAGCTGTTTCTAATACTAGCTGTGACGGCAAATTGGACATTTTGATCTTTTCTGGCGAATGTGATTGTCACGATTCAACACGACAGAGATAGGGTGATGAACCCAACTGCGGGAGTTTATTCAAGCATAGGGATACAACTGTAAGTCTTTTTCAATGACAGCTAGGCACGAAAAAAGGAAAGTCCTTTCAAGCAATCACAGAAAGAAGGCGAGTCTATCAAACACAAACAAGGCTAGCTGTTCACACGTCCTCGGACTGGGAATGAAAATAATCTGCAGCGTTCAGGTGGAACAGTGGTCACGTGGTACAAGTATGAGCTCTCAGAAAATTCCCAATATTGAAGAAAATAATTTAAACGTCTGTGAGCTTTATAAAATATTTAGTTGATAATTTATTTGCATAATTGTATCATAATATTTGCATTTGATCGAAAGTGCATGTATAATGTTATGTTTTACACTAAGTTAACTGATTTCCCAACTGCATACTCCGACTCGTGCAACTTTTTTCACATCTTTCTATGGCAGAAATAGTAGGTTAGTAGTATGCGGTTCCGAGTTCAGCCCTATTCTAGTACACACACACACACACACACACACGCACACACACTCGTGCGCAGACTCACTTACTCACTGTCACTTGCAACGCACACAGTGAAGGCCTGTACTGAAGGTGGCAGTAACAAAACACGAGTCTGTCTGCACCTCTTGCCTATTGGTTTAATATGCAGAACAGAGACCTGACTCAATATCATTTAATATCAAATTGAAGATAAATGGTTGTTGTATTTATCGATATATTTTTTTTAAATGTCAGACCAAATGTATTAGATCAAAAACTTCTGGCCTACCACCCACTGCATACGTCACGGCCACCGCCTCGTGCTCTTTCTCGGGGTCGTTTGGGCAACACTGACATCTGCAGGCTGATTTGTTAAGTGACGAAGCGTACAAAACGCTCACTAAATTTGAATAAAGTACTGAATTTGAACATCAGGAACATTTCGAAGCACGATTAATGAGAATATGACCAAAAAAAAAACAAAAAAAAAAAACATAGGTTGACCGTTAAAATACATCACGGTTTAGAGGCAGATTCCTTTACTTTTATTATGCAGGCAGCGCTCGTGCGTGCGTAAGAGCAACGGGCGCGTGCGTCAAGAGGAAGAGCCGCAAGTCTCTCCAAAATGGCGACGACCATAGAGAGTGGCAATGCAGGAGCTGCAAATAAGAAAAAACACCTCGGAATCCCCGAAGCAATATTTGTGGTCAGTGGGAATATGACATATATATTTAATTTTCATGTCCGTATGGTCGATAGTTTTCAGTGAAATCTCTGTGTTGTTGTGTTGGTATTTTAAACGGCTTTCTTAGGTAGAAAGCGCCCTACTCTTCTCCTTATAAGGCTGCAGGCATTACTTGCTTATGTCTTGAAGGAGTAGTGAGCTTTGAGTGTCACATAAAACATGATTAACCAGTATTTAAATACTTGATAGGATAAATGTATTAATGAAGCCCTTAAGATGCTAACTATTACTGTGGTTCTGTAGGAAGATGTGGATGCCTTCATGAAGCAGCCAGGCAATGACACAGCAGACGCCGTGCTGAGGAAGCTGGATGAACAATATCAGAAATATAAATATATGGAGCTCAATCTGTCTCAGAAGAAACTCAGGTTTGACTATGATTCGTTTTAGTACGTTATACAGTAATGATTAGTTTCTATGTCAATTCTAAAGGATGCTCTGCGTCTGTATTGGTTTCCTTGCATTGTTGTAGACTACTATTGTCCTTTAAGGGTTAGGGTTACTACTGCGTTTAATAAATCTAACTTATCACACAGAGTAAGGATAAAATATTGTTGCTTAATTTACTAGAAGCTGACCTGTTTTTGGTCTTTCTTAGGTTGAAAAGCCAGATTCCACAAATCAAACAGACGTTAGAAATTCTGCGGCACATGCAGAAAAAGAAGGTAAGCCCATCACTCCTTTAATATCAGTTTTAACTCCTGTATCTCCATTCTCCATATATGTGAATAGATGGAGGGATGCAAATCAAAGATCCGCTTTCTAATTCCTAAAAATATTGTTTCTAAATGAGCTGCCCCATCCCAATTCTTTTACTTGTATTATGCCCTAAAAGTGTGTACTCTTGTCTTATTGTTTAGAAAAGAGTGTGTAGCAGAAGAGTAGGCAAGTTTAGGAACATACTACTACGTCATAATTGCGTTTTTAATGGGCTGCGCTGTTACATAGTGCATCCTGTCACCGTAAACTGGCCTGTCAATTATCTTATCACAGTTAAGGTCTGCTTAAAATGAAAATTCACCCTTTCTTTTTTGCTGAGTGCATGTTATAGATCTTATTGTGGTCTGTCGCTACTTTTGTTGTATTGTGATTTTAACATCCTCGTACACACACATTACACTTTTCAGTTAATTTAATTTATGCTACTAAACAATCCTTTTTACCGTATTTGAGAGAAAAGAAGTAGCACATTGCATGCAAATTCAACAATGTTGTTGCAGGTTAGAAATGAATGACTCAAACCCTTTTATCTAAACCTCTTTACTTAACCATCAGTCTTGCATGTCTTCCACGTTTGTAGGTTTTTAATGCTCCTCCAAAGTGCAATAGGTTGTGGTTAATATTAGCCTAATATTAGAGTGTTCATGGATCTGAAATTCGAATCTGCACTCACTGGATATAGTAGACTATCCGTGTACTTTTTGGACACTCATTTCCACATACTATAATTAGGGACACTAATTCTAATTACTATTTAGGATGGATAGTATGCTTAATGGGATGCTGCAAGTGTTTTGTTCATTGTCATTTTCAATCACTCTTGCACTGTGTCTCTTTGTTTTGTTTGTTTTTCTGTTCTGAATTATGTATGTCCAATCACAGGACACTACAGATCCCATGGAGACACATTTTCTGTTGGCTGATAACGTCTATTGCAAGGCCTCTGTCCCACC
Organism: Squalius cephalus; assembly: GCF_949319135.1. Taxonomy (NCBI): domain Eukaryota; kingdom Metazoa; phylum Chordata; class Actinopteri; order Cypriniformes; family Leuciscidae; genus Squalius; species Squalius cephalus. Next base: position 16,626,489 of record NC_137124.1, on the reverse strand, counting down.
CACAGATAAAGTGTGTTTGTGGCTTGGGGTAAGTGTTGATTTGATCCAAATTACTTTTACTTTTTTTATTAACATCTGTCATATAGAGACTACTTTTCATGTCCAGTCATTTCCTTACTGATAAAATCAATCACTGTTTTAATTTGTGTTACTGGCTGCATCACTTAATAGAAGTAAAATGAGTTGTGAACACCATATCACGTTGACTTTAATATTCCTGTTTTGACGACATTGATAATTACTGCCTATATTTGAACGTGAAATGTAATAAAATATTTCTGCTAAAGGACAAACACTCAAGTAACTTTTTGGGCTTGAAAAACTTTCATGTTTATAATGTCCAGAAACATGTCTTTAATTGTTATTATGAAAACTTGCTTATGGGTATTGTTTTGGTTCATTAGGCTAATGTCATGTTGGAGTATGATATTGATGAGGCTCAGGCGCTGTTGGAAAAAAACCTGGGTACAGCTTCCCGTAATTTGGACTCTCTGGAAGAGGACCTGGACTTCCTCAGAGACCAGTTCACAACCACTGAAGTCAGTATCCTTAAACTATGGCAAATATAGAGAATCAGGTTTGATTTAATAATTTTCCATAGTGCTCATTGTGTTTGATTAGTCCTTTACTCAAAGTATTTATTTTTATTATTATCACAGTGAAAACAGTCACTGCTTAATATTGTTTTGTGGAAACCATGATTCAGGATTCTTTGATGAATAGAAATTTTAAAAGAACTGCATTTAGGTGAAATAGCCTAGATATTTTTCTAACATTATGTCTATAAATAATGCATTCCCTGCTGAATAAAAATGTCAGTTTCTTAAAAAGAAAAACTTTTGAACTGTAGCATATGCATGTATCTGAAAGAGATCAATCTGTTCAGTATTTAGATTATTACTATTTAATATGGAGAGCATTGAGACATTGCCCTTTGTTTCTTGTTATTGATTAAGTAATAGTAAATCTTGTTCAGATTTAGCATTGAGGTTAAAATTAATGAGATGTAGCTGTGTTCTCATAGTCCACATCTGCGCCCGGTTTGCGCCCAACCTGGTCCATTCTACACATTTCCACCAAAAACATTTTTTTTTACAAATATTGTGTGTGTGACATGGTTGAATGAATTTTGTTTTATACATTCTGACTGTTACCTCAAAAGCCAGCTTGTGATTGCATAAAGATTCTGAATTAATGACTTTAGTTGGTAAAACGTTCTCAAAGCTATGATGAGTATGACTTGACCGTTATGTCAATTACATTATCGGGCTCTCAAATTAGTGGAAATGCAGGCCATTTGTGAGAGAGATGAACGATGTTTCCAGCCACCTATGTTTTTTGGCAAGATCTAAAAAATTTAAAAAATGTGCATACAAAACTTATGCACTTAAGTGAGACTGATAATTATTTTTTTTATCTGATAAGAAGACGTGCATAAACTACGACGTAAACAAATTTACTGAATAAATCCCTTGATGCGTAGCAAAAAACTCACATTACTTTGCCTCAACAGAGGATGTGATTGGATACCTGGACTAACCAGTGGACCAGTTTCATTGCACAGAATCTCAAACATTGGTTTGATCATTCTGAAATGCCTGAGCCAAAGTCTGTCATCAAAATGATTTGGTTTAATTCCCTCCTGGAAGCGTCTCACATGATTGTATTCCCAAACACCAGGCATCCGAACGCAACATAACATGACAACGTTTATTGCGTTTGTCTGCTCACTCTGAAATGCAACATCCATTTTTATTACAGATATTTTGCTCCAATTTCCCCTGAAGTGACGATTTTGTTCTCTTGAACACATGATGGAAATAGTCCATTATTCACAGATGTTTTATGTAATATTTCAATTTTGCGCACGAGTTAAATTCGCAACTTTGGATGGAAAAATAGCTATGGACAGATGCACTGGCTCCAACACTATTGGTGGAAAAGGGGTAATTGTGTTTGTCATAGCTGTAATGTGATTGAAACTGTTAATATTTATCAATGCGGATATTTATGTAGATGTTGTGTGTTGCTTATATGATCATTGAGTGAATTTTGCTTGGGAATATTCCACATCACATTCTCTGCCTCAGCAAGTTCTCATGGTTTTTAATGGAATTACATCATCTGTAGATATCCTTCAAGAAAACTCATTCAGGCAAATCAGAGACAGGCCATAAATGCCACCTATTCTCACCACCTGTTAGAATCTGTTTAGTGAAAGATTTGTTGACTTGTGTCATCTAAGTGGAACATGCTCCTCCTGGTTGTGGAGTAAGGAAAAAAGCAGAAATAACTTTCCAAAGTTTTCAGATACACCTTAACCACTACTCACAGATATGGCACGCGTTTACAATTGGGATGTCAAGAGAAGGAGCAAAGACAACCTCCTCAAATCTGCTGAGCAGTCCTAGAAAAGGAGGCCTAGTTTGGTCCCACCGCACTCGAATTCCTTCCCCATCAGAAAATTCACCAACATCTGTCTGTTTGCACCAACTGTTATCTATTGATTTATTACTTTTTAAAGTATTTTTTCAAGTAAAAAGGTGAAAATCATCAAACAAAATAATAATGGTAGTTTTTTTGTTTTGTTTTGTTTTTTATGATGAATTATTAGCTTTTTCAGATGGGAGTTCTCTCCATAGGGTCTACACATTTGTCTTCCTCTGTGCCCTTTTTCCTTTCATTTGATGTTTGGTAAACATTTGCAATTTCAGTTCTGTTAAAGCTAAACTTTAAAGCTGAACTCCTATGGTCCTATTTCTTTCTCTGGAATTTTTCTTGCCATGTCTTGGTGAGATCATTGTCAAAATGCAGCATGCAGAATATCAGGGGGACATCTTGTTTCATTCAATAGCCTCCTTCCTTCTCCACTTCCCTTTTCCTCCTCCGATGTCTATTTTTCATCTCTTGTCCTTCATCTGTGCTCATTTGTCACATTGTAGCCATTAAACACTGAACAAGGAACTAATAATGAAGCGTTTTGAGAAGGCACAAAATCGATGAGCTGGTCTGTGTTTTTAATCTGCGTAGCTTTTTATAATTCCTCGTCTGATTGAGGTTCTGGCAGTGAGCGAGATGAATAAGCTTTGAGTGCAACTAATTAAATATGTGCCTGCAATTCTTTCCCTTTCTTTCAGTCTTTGGCAAGCACTTGTGCATTACTGAAACTACTAATTTAGTTAAACTTCCATTGCCTTTCAATTACATTCTTTTGGTGTAGCACAACTAGTAAACTGATAATATCCTCATTAAACTGTAAATGACCCTTAAATAGTGGGTGGAACGTAGATATATTGTATAATATACAACAAGAACTTATTTAACATGTTACTTTAATCTGTAGTACATTTCAAGTTACCTTGATAAAGAGGTACAGAGTCAGTAGTGTTTGTACAGCCAGTCCTTGCAAATCCACATCAGCATCAAAAAAAGTTTAAAGAGTGAGCGAGTGGTCAACAAAATTCAAAATCTTTTGGTCCTTCCCTGAGACCCTGTTTCAGCCATGTTTAGAAACGGCTTCATTTTATCCAATAATGTGACAGATTAACTACTCAGCCAATTGTGCACAGTTATTTACAGTATTGACACATCATCTCCAATCAGATTTGAGAAAGCGGCTATGGGTTTATTTTGTTAGGGATGAGAGTGAAAGTGAAGAGCAAGTCATTTCAAAAAGTAAAGATGCTATAGATGAATAAAGTAATGGTTAAATACATGGCAATGCAAGCTCTATGGATACAGAATATATGAACGTGTACAAAGGCCCTCACTGGGCAGTGTGGAAACCTAAAGGAAGAGCTTGCTTTTTTCACATTAGATAGTACAATCACAAGCTGTAACATCAGAAACACTCTTTGGGATAAAAGGTGTAAAAGATGTACCTAACAACAGATTAAGGTTTATTTGTAATTCTGGTTTGCACCAGAGGCCTCTTGTGGTAATGTGTGATAAGTGAAATGTTATTAATTGTAAAATAATGCACAAATTGAATAATCCATCTGGGGCTCATGGATGTACTTTCAGTAGTCCCTTCTGAATCTTCACATTAGATCATTAAAACGAACCTCTTGGGTGATATTATGGACTATCATACCATCTGAGTGACATACCACAATTAAAATTGAAAATCTAGTTTTGGTTGATATGGGAATTATTCAGAAACATTACAGGTCATGTTTTTTCCAGTCTTGGAATTCTTCATGTAGTATATTGCATTTTATCTCCTTCCTTTTGTCTTTCCTGTTGCTAAAAGTCAATAATCAGACACATCACACCTCCAGCAATCACATTTTTCAAGTCTGAGATCTTTGAGTCACCAGAAATGGGTATCCCAGCATTCATCTGTGAAGTAAGCAAGTTAAACTTCTGTTAGTCTTTTATCTCTCCCATGATAAAAACCAGTAGAAGATACCTGGAGCTCAGTCCCGGATACGGGAGATATCCAAAGCTAAAACATCTTTATTTGGGAAGTTTAACTTTCGTGGCTCAATAGAATAATGGCAGATGTGCAGATACAGTTAAAGTGCAGATATAGTTCTGACTGGCCTTTTCGGTATGGGTTCTGCGATAGGTTATTTCCTAACCTTACATTCTCAGCAGTCAACAGAGTTCATTTTGGCCATATACAGGATTGTGTGATTAGGGAAATGAGCAAAGTAGTATAGAAAAGTGAAGCAGTAGGGCATGGTGGGACTCGATTAGGCATTCAGCAGGCAGGAAGGGGATGATGATGTCATAATCAGGGAACTGAAGACTGACCCTGTGATTGGAGGAAGCGTTTCTTTTGTCCATCAGGGCCCAAAGGTTTGGTAGGTACCAGGGTGGTGATTGCTGACTCAACAGAAACATCGACGATCACCCTTTGTCACTTCTTCTGACGAATGCACCACGTTTGGTACGAACCCGCTCTTCACTCCCTCCCAGCCTTCCTGGATGGTAATCTCCCCACTCTTTACCAGCTCGAATATATCCCGTGTTAGCTCCGTAAATGCCCTCTCCACGTTTATGGCGTCACGTGCTGAAGTTTCCACATAGCGCATGCCGTACGCAGCCGCCAGCTTCTCAGCCTCTTGCCGGCTCACCTGACGCTGTGGTTCCAGATCACATTTGTGGCCGACCAGCAGGAAGACAATGCTGTGGGGTTGCACGTGGCTGCGTGCTTCCTCTAGCCACTCGTGAACGTTCTGGAAGGAGCGACGGTTGGTTATGTCGAAGAGCAGCAGACCTCCCACAGAGTTACGGTAGTACGCTCTGGTAATAGACCTGAAGAAAGCATAACAGAATGAAATAATGTTATTGAATTTGAATTGAGGTAATATACAGTTTAAATGTAAGGTAGCATTACATTTAGTATGAATTGTAAATTCAACCCAAATATTTTCTAAATGCACGTTGTTGGTCTGATCAATGCATATGTTTATCTTTTGTTTGACCTCATTATTTTTATCAAAATGTCAACTGGATGTTCAGAAATCAAAAAAAGAGCTTTATTACCAAGAGTGATTGCACACACAAGGAATTTACCTTGGTATTGAAGCTTCCAGTACACACATATAACTATAGCAAAACACACAACATCTAACAATAAAAAATATAACAAAGTATAAAGGCACAGATAGGTTTAGTCAGAATAAGCATTTATAGATTATGAAGAACAGATTTACAGTATTGTGAGTATAAATAGGACTAAATTAATTCACAAGGATATTGCGCAAAAAAGTAGGGTATTGCATTTGGAAGGCATTTAACTGATCAAGAGGGAAGAAACTGTTCCTGTGCCTAGATGTTCTAGTGCCTAGTGATCTGAGGCGCTGTCCAGGTTGTGGCCAGGGTGAGTGGAATCTGTGATGATTTTACTTTGCTCTTTTTCTCACTCTGGAAGTGTACAGGTCCTGGAGGGTGGGCAGGAGGGGCACCAATAATGAATAGCTGTCAGCAGCTCCTGTGGCAGCAACCTCTGCTGGTAGTCAATGTGATTGTCCCAGTTCTGGTGCCCAGGAACCTGAATGACTCCCCTGCTGCCACAGTGCTGCTTGTGATGGTGAGTGGGGGGAGTGCTTGGGTGTTCCTCCTGAAGTCCACTATAACCTCCACTGTTTTGAGTGTGTTCAGCTCAAGGTTATTATGACTGCACCAGGCAGCCAGTTGTTCTCCAACCTCTTGTCTGTATGCAGACTCGTCACCATCCTGGATAAGGCCGATGACGGTGGTGTCGTCTGCAAACTTCAGGAGCTTGACTGAGGGGTCTTTAGAGGTGCAGTCATTTGTGTACAGTGAGAAGAGCAGTGGAGAGAGGACGTAACCCTGAGGAGCACCAGCGTTGATTAGAGTCCTGGGTGTGAGTTTCCCCAGTCTTACTAGCTGCTGCTGTCTGTCTGTCAGTAAGCTTGTGATCCACTGACAGATTGGGGTGGGCACAGAGAGCTAGGTCAGTTTGGCTGTGAGAAGATCAGGGATGATGGTATTGAAGACCGAACTATAGTCCACAAATAAGATCCTCGCATAAGTCCCAGGTCTGTCAAGATGTTTCAGGATATAATGCAGTCAAGCACGGGTCCAGTGATGTTCTTCAGGTAGGTAAACACCAGTGTCTCATATGACTTCATGACCACAGATGTGAGAGTGTCAGGTCTGTAGTCATTAAGTCCAGTGATTTGGTTTTTTTTCAGGACCAGAATGATAGTGGAGCGTTTGAAGCGGCAGGGAACTTCACACTGCTCCAGCGAAGAGGCAGGTGCAACACCATCTGGGCCTGAAGCTTTCCTGGTCTTCTGTTTTTTGAAAACTTGGCTCACGTCCTCCACACAGACCTTAAGCACAGGTTGAATAGTAGGATCTTCTAGTGGACCAGACATTGAGTTCACTTAAACTCCACGTCTTTCTTACAAATGACTTGCATTCAGATCTGGCTCGATCCAATCAACAACCAATGGATTGAACCTAGACCCTGTCCTACTTTTTTTTTCTTTTTGATAATCTCTTTCGCTTGGTTTTACATCACAATATGGAAGAAATGATCTGCCGTTATTTGCTTTATGTGATTTTCAAATAAATTCATATAACTGTAATTTTAACTAGAAAAGCACATTTCACAACAATAGACTTTAAATGGTGGCTTCAAAAAGCCTTGTTTTATAGTTTAGAAAAAAGCTTTAAAAGACTTTAAGATTGAGGTTTATTGGCCTAATAGATATAGATAGATCTGAGAAAGGTATTTATGTGTATGACAGGAATGGAGGGAACAGGAAATGTAAAACTGCAACAGAATGCAGAGAAGTAAAAATCATCAGAGTGAGACTGTAAAAGAGGTCTGAGATTGTGTAGGAGTACCACTGGGAACACACTGAGCTGTGAAGAATGCTGAGGGACCTCTGGAGTTACTGACATCACTTTAAGTTTTAAGACATTTGTGACATTGTAGATGGCAGTGATTCATCAATTATTTCTATTTCCTATAGGAGATCTACAATACCCTGTGTTGGTAAAGAGGCATTTGAGCTGCATTTATTAATAAATAAATATAGACAGTGTCTCTGAATCACCTAAGGCGGAAAATATTTTTTTAGTGTCGTGTGAATCAGTCTGTCATCAAGTCATCTGGGAGAAATACATCAGCACGGATACCATGGAAACACCAATCATGTGGATGGATAAGGACTCCTGATCAGATAAGATGATTATCTAATTGAAACTTAATACGGTTGAGGTTTCTTTTGTGTAAACAACTATTTCACACTGTACAAAGTCAAACATGTAAAATATTTTTTTACCATTAGCATAAAAATCTTTCTGAGCTAATAATCAGTGATATTATATAGACATACTGTATATCTTTATGTATATGTATATAGGATTACATTTTTTTGAGGTATGAACCATAAATATACATTGGACAATTATTTACAGAGATGCAGAATCATGAGAAAGGTCTCATGTAACATAATCCAAGATAAAGATTTACAATACCTGAAGCGTTCCTGGCCTGCCGTGTCCCAAATCTGCAGTTTAATGCGTTTCCCAGGTTCGATCTCCACCAGGCGGGAGAAAAAATCCACCCCGACCGTCGGGTCCGACACCTGCGCAAACCGGCCTTCTGTGAATCGCCTGATTAAACATGATTTTCCAACAGTGGAGTCCCCGATGACAATCAGTCGAAATTGGTAAAGCCAAATTGCTTCCATGTCTATTCAGGTCTGTCAAAGCAAAAAGTGGAGAAGAGAAATTATACTGTGAATTAGATACTTCCAAAACATATATTCATGGTTTCCAAACATTCCTTATTTTATTCACCCAAATCAGCTTGACATAAAAGGAGGAAATACAGTAAAGTTCGCTTTAAAGCTTTTGTAATTCATTCATAACCTCATCTGGGAATGTTGGAGCTATAAATATTACAGCAATTACATGATCATGGCATGACAATCATCTCATTGCTCTGCACAGAAAGGCACAAAATCATAATTTTAGTCTTTGATTTTAAGGCGTACAGAAATAAGCGCCTGGTGGTTTAAACTTGACCTATCCCTAAAGTTCATCTTAACATGTGACATTTTTGTAAAATATAGGATGAATACAAGTAAAGTGGGATAACTGGCAAAGCCAATTCCATGGCATGTCCATACTATGTTTGGATGAACGTAATTCACTTGTTCAGTAATGGAAGAATAGCCTATAGGCTACACATAATAATACAAATTATTAATCTTCTTAAGTGTCACATTTAACCTAATTACGAAGTAATTTTTAGTAATTTCAGTTTATAGGTCCTTAGTCATATGCAGGAAACTCAATACAAACTCCAACAGTTACCATGACCAAAATATGAAGCCTGAAGACTACTGAGGCTCGCCTGGTGGCTGGGCTAGCTAGTCTAGTAGCTGGCTATCGTTGCCTTGTCATAATAACGAATGTTTCTTATTCTAAATCTACAAAACAGACAACTGTTTAACAAGCGTTGTCTTTGTGTAAAAGCATTGTGTAAAAGACCCCCTATTCGGCGCTCTTTACTTACGTTGTTTTTTTGTTTTGTTTTGTTTGGTCGTTTCAAAGCTACCAAATGGTAGATTCCATTATCTTTAAAGGATTGAAGCCTCTTTAGAAACCGCTGGATGAAATGACGGTCATAAACTATAATATACCGAATAATAAACAAAACATTCGTCTCTACAGAAAAAAAACAGGTGCAAACCTTAACTGCTCCGCGTAGGCGGTCTATTTTGCTTGGATGTTGCTAAATATGAGTCGACGTGTTGTTAATATGGTCCCTGCCGGGATCAAAGTCGCGTGGAAGTCAAAGATGATTTAAGCCTGTCATGTTTTGATCCACGATTGGAAGATGGAGAAATGTTTGGATGTTTTGTGCTGATGAAATGGAAGCGACAGCAGAAGCATCATATAGCCTGACTCATTCCGCATCAGCACCAGTACCATAAGCCTCCTAATAGCAGCGAAAGACAAACGCGTTTCATACACCCCATACATTATTCCCTCCTTCTTTTCACATATTGTTTCGTACACCATTTTCATCTTGGAAATTCACCATCAAACTAAAATGCTGTTCTTTAAACATTAATCCTATAGACTAGGCTACTAAATAATAGGCTACACATAGTTTTGTATAGCCTATGTTAATGATCAGTATGGGTTTGAAATTACTGAATGAGGCATAATATAGCGTTATATATGTACTAGCCTGCTGTAGCCTACACCCAAAGTGTTTTTTACACCCAAAGTTTTACCTTAAACTTCCCAGTTTTTAATGTTTGGTCCACTGAGGGTAAACAGATCAGCGGTTTGACCACATCCTTGCTTTTAATTAAAAATAACACTTTTTTAAAGGCAGCAAAAGTTGTCTAAAAAAATGTTTTTGTCATAATTTTGGCTACTCACCCTCATGTTGTTCCAAACCTGTATGAGTTTATTTCTTCTGTTGAACACAAAAGAAGATATTTTGAAGAATGTTGTATATCACACATATAGCCTAAATATTGTTTTAATAGCCTACATTTGCATTTAGGATGATTAAAACATCATGAAACATCCTTTAGAAACATCCTTTAGGTTTAATTAATTGATGAAGTGTAAATGTATTTTCATGTGCGCCATCTATTTGAAGTTTTATGAGCAAACACGCCAGTTTATCAGTATGACGGGAGCTGTAGTTTATAGGCGATTCTTGATACCAAACGCTGGACTAAAATCTCCTCCTAGTCTTAAAGTTCAGTTAGGCAGTACTGTGAAGATATGAGCTTCTTGAATAGATCGGTCAGAAAGGCTTAGGCTAAATACACTTGATTGGAAAGGCTTGACAGCGGATCCACCGCGCGATGAAAAGTTGTCGACTGGCAAATTAAGTGTGAAACTTCTCACCTCCGAAGAAACGCATTTTTAAAACGACAGTTTGACAAGAACTGTCAGGCGCGTCCAAGCGTCCAAGGCTCCAACGAAACGCAGTTCGTTTTTGGTTCTGTTTTGTAGTTTTACAGAAATAAAAATAAAAGCTTTCTTTCTTCTGCATATATTTGTCATGTAGTTTAGATTGCTGAAATGCAGCAGGAGCGGTTACTCAAAGTACTTGTCATTGGAGATTTAGGCGTGGGGAAGACTTCCATCATAAAGCGTTATGTGCATCAGATTTTTTCTCAACATTACCGCGCAACTATCGGTGTGGATTTTGCTTTGAAAGTCCTGAATTGGGATCACCGGACAGTCATTCGACTGCAGCTGTGGGACATAGCAGGTCAGTTACTGATGTAGCCAATACATTCCCTGCCTTTGCCTGCAATGTAAATGATTGTCAGTAAGTTAAGTCACAGGCTGCTACCTTATCAAAAAACCAATAAGCCTATGTAAAGAAATGAACATATGGGTAATTGAGAGGAGATTTCAAGCAGTGACAGCAGTGTCCTATAATTTGACATGCTATAGCCTACCATTCTAAAATCATTCAACAAACTCTTGATATCTAGGCCTATAAGAAAACGTTGTTGTTGTGATGTCTGTCAGATAGTATTCATTTAGGCTATATATGTATGTTGTCTTAAATATAAAATCAAGTGCTAAAACAATGTTCAGTGGTAAATTCATTGTACTTTTTATACCACTTTGAATTTAATTACTGGAAATTGAGCAAAAGCCTGGAAACTCACAAATTAACTAACAATAATTAAATAATCTAACAAATTAAATGGAAATGAAATTAGATAAAAAGATTAAAACAATTTTAACCGTGTTTAGAAAAAAACATGATGTCAGGAAAATTATTTCTAACAACCAATTTCCTAGCACTGATGTTTTATTGACCATCCACAGTGAATCTCGCACCATTACAACATAATACTTGATCTTAAGAAAAATAATCACACACAGAAAGACTGAAAGAGATGAATAATATTACTGGAGTAATGCCTTAAACATTTGGCTTGGACACCATACATGCATTCCAAAGCATGCCTTGTTTGGGATCTTATTTCTTCTCTCAGCTGTTGTGAGTGACCTCACAGTGCTATGAATCCCTCTTTGTGTTTATGCTCAGATTAAACTAAAGCACAGGGGCAGGAATGTGTGTCCCGTGTTTATATTCACTGGTTTGGTCTCGTGCTTATATTGGTCTCATGTGAGAACACTCAAAAACATTTCCATGGCTCTCACGTGCACAAAATCGCACCAGAAAACAATGCTTTAAATTCAACATGGCTGACAGAATGGAATACTCAGAGATGTGTTTACAAAACTCTGAAAATTACAGTTAGGTTTTTGTTTGTCATGTTTGTAATAAGATGTTCAATTCACAAACACTGATAAGTTTTAAATAAAGATTTCTATCAGCATAGTTTATTGACTGTGAAAGCATGTAATAGGCTATGGATGACTGCACTCTTGAGCATGGACTTAACTGAGAAAAATAGATTGCACGACAGTCTCATCCCCAATTGATTGCAGTAGTTTATGACCTCACAGAGGACCTTATATGATCGAATTTCAAGATGCTGCACTGCGAACCCTGTGTATTAGCTGTGACAGTCTAACTAGCCTCAGTCTGCCTTGATTTTCAGCATGATAATGCATTAATAGCTACATATTAGGTCCTTATGAGATCTTCCACAAAATTCCTTTTTTTTCCACCATCAGGCCGAATGGTTCTCGTTGTGAAACCGTCCTGATCCAGACATGTTTACGTCACCATCTTTTTTTTCCCATGTGGTGCTGTGAAATCAGGATTAGAATGGTAATTAGAAAGGTAAAAGTTCCCAGACTAGCCACAAAGGATATTTATTGACATAATATTATATGAGTAATATATTAATGAGTTTAATGAGTTAGCTTATAGCGTAATGTGCCTCGCTGATGAAAATGAGTGTAGAAAAATACTTAAAATTAAAGGTTGTTTATTGGCATCTTTGGTTCCGTAAAGAGCCTTTAAAGGGTTAGTTCACCCAAAAATGAAAATTCTGTCAGTAATTACTCACCCTCATGTTGTTCCAACCCCGTAAGACTTTTGTTCATCTTCAGAACACAAATTAAGATATTTTTTATGAAATCTGAGTGCTGGCTCACTCCTTCATAGGCTTCTATGTAATCGATATCTGCCATCCCAGAAAAGTTAGTAAAGATATCGTTAAAATAGTCCAAGTGACTACAGTGGCTCAACCTCAAGTTTATCAAGCGACGAGAATACTTTTTGTGCGCAAAAAAATCTTTCATTTTCTTCTGTGTGGGCTTCTGAGTGAGTTCACGTAGTGTAACAGCGCAGCGCTTCTAGGTTGTACGTCAGAACGTAGGCTCACTATTGGCCAATGCTGGTCATGTGTGTGATGCTGGCCAATAGTGAGCCTACGTTCTGACGTACAATGAAGCCTATGAAGGAGCGAGCCAGCTCTCAGATTTCATCAAAAATATCTTAATTTGTGTTCTGAAGATGAACGAAAGTCTTACGGGGTTGGAACAACATGAGGGTGAGTGATTACTGACAGAAATCTGGGATGAATGGTGAACCGCTCTCAAATGAAAATGCAAATGGATCCGTTCTGACAGATTTAAGCTTTTCCCGTGTGGTCAAGCTCATGTCATTTGTGATATGGGAAGATGTCTATGTTGTCTGCAGTCAAGGAAACCATTTCAAGTTTGGCCAGTCTAGAAATAGCACTTCAAGACCATAAAACAAGAAAAAATATGACTTAAATAACATACATAAACTATCTTTCACTTTTTTTTTTTCTTTATTCACAGGACAAGAGAGGTATGGCAACATGACACGCGTGTATTACCGAGAGGCCGTAGGGGCTCTTGTGGTTTTTGACATGACTCGTGCCTCCACTTTCCAAGCTGTGTTGAAATGGAAAAAAGATCTTGATTCTAAAGTTGCCCTTGGCAGTGGGCGTCCTCTGCCAGCTGTCCTGCTGGCCAACAAGTGTGACCAACAGAGATATGGTTTATGCTCCAAAATGCCCAAACTCGACAATTTCTCTAAGGACCATAATTTTGTGGGTTGGTATGAGACGTCTGCGAAGGTACAAATGATAGGCTTTTTTTTTTTTACTATTATATTAACCTTGCTCGTACTAGCTGCACATGTTAAACTCATATTCTTCCTTCCTCTTTTTTTTTAACAGGACAACACAAACATTGATGCAGCCATCATGTGTCTTGTGCAAAATATAATGGCCATCGACGAGGAGAATGTTCCTGTGGAATCAGACAACAGTGTTCTGATCCTGCCTGCTTTTGATTATAACCTAAAAGAGCGCAGTGACTCTAGATGTTCTGCCTGCACAAAATTCCAGTCCAGCTGAAAACCCTACAGTGAATTATAGAGTGAGATGTTGAAAAGAACAGAGTGGGGAAGAAAAATACAGAGTGAGAGAGAAAGAGAGAGAGAGGTCACACCCTTTGTTGGGCCTTCAAATTGTGCTGAAGTAAGCCTTTGTGGGAAAGACAAGACCTTAACACTTATATGCACTTACATTTAGACATGCCAAAAACAACAATGTCATCAATAAAACATGCAGCGTTTACACAGAGTTTTCTCTGATAAATACTTAATGTTAGACTTTACTAAATAAAGCTCTTGCAGCAGAAAAGCAGTGTGCACATCTGCATCTGTTAAAGCCTAAAAATGTGTGTATGCATTTACATAGTGTGGGGGTGTGCTGTTTTAAATCCAATCTACAATAAGCTCATGTACACTCAACAGATACTTGAGCCTCAAAAACACAGTTAATGTCACCATGAAATCAAAATGGACAATTCTTATTTTTTTAATGGGATATTTATTATAGGCTACATAATTTATCCGTGCACATCAATACTTTTTTAAAATTCATGTGCCCTCGTAATCGTTAATCAAAATAACTTCCCCTCCCGACATCTCTTTGATGACGTTTACCACAACCATCCAATCAATTCCCGATAGACCCTTTTCACAGACTGTGATGACGCGTTTCCACAGTTATCAACATCGCAAATCTAATAATTTTTAAAAATATTTTCATATAAAACAAATTTAATACACATTTATAAGCCATGTTATATTACCTTGTCAGTAAATGTCCAGAAACGAATTAACGCTGCTGCGATTTGACATCTTTCTCTCTGACCAACATAATCAATCTTTAATCACTTTTTCCCTTTTTTGGAAAATCGTGGAAACTTTTTTTCTTTTGCTATTGGATCAAATTGAAATACAAAAATTATATTTGTTGTCATCTCCCGTTCACCGCTATAGAAGTTTACCCAAGTATAACAGCTTCCGCTTTTGAGAACCCGCCCTACATTTTTGTTTTGTTTGAGAAGCCGTTTCAATTGGATATATGTCACAATAGGGAAGAAAAGACTATTGCAACTTCCGTTTCATGCCGACTTTAAGTGACTTGCCCATTGCTTCTTATCAACCTGAGATATTTTTGGAATTTTAGGACAGATGCAGACCAAAGATGGAAAGCCCATCTGAACCAACAACAACAGCTTGACCAAATACTGTCTGTAGTGCTTTCTTTAGAGATATGCCTGCACACATGACAGTATTTGGCTTGTAATAGCTTATATAAAAAAAGAAAGTTATTATTTGATGTGTATAAGGTACTTTATATCTTTTATATGCATTGGTTTGTGGGATGATGTAAGATCTTGAAATGATATGATTTTATATGAATAAAATTCAAAGAAAAGCAGTCATGTGCCAGCATTCAAAATATATTCCATTACTGTGAATAGCATGGAATTCACACAGTCAAGTGTTATGTCTGTGTGAGCCCATATGAAAAAAAAAAAAAAGGGAAAGCAATTGCTTCAGTCAAGTAATTGCACTAAATTGTCTCGGCTGACACTGAGGAGGCGCGTGACTAGTGTAAATGTGTCACTGGATGTTTGAATGTTTTTATGTCATGTTACCCATATGCTTTCTGTCTGCTCACAGCAGTCATGTTTCACTGTCTGTTTATCCTGACTTGCCATAATCCACTGATTTTCCATCTGTCTACTAAATAGGCTTCACTTTTCCCACATTATCTGAGGAAGTGTTTTGGACTGTGTAACTTTATCTGTATAATTGCATCTTGTAGCTACAATACAAGGTGTTTATCATCTCACAGTACAGTAATCATGTCTCAATTTGTTTCTCTCTGCTTGTTGGACTGCATTAGTCCTCTTTGCCTCATTAGAGTCTGCCACATAGAGCGTGTCTAACAGTGACCTTTAACTAAACCTATACTTTTTATTCAGAGGACATGATGATGAATAATTTTATGGTGCTTAATATATGACATAAGTCTTTCCTCAAAAACGAAACTGACTTGCATGTCGCTCATGAACGTGTACACAACAGCTTGAGCAATGCAAAGCTTTTCTGTTTTTAATGGTTTATCCTGAGAACTTGCTGTATTAGCAAATATGCACATTTTGATATAATAACAATAACAACACAACAAATAAAAGCTATGTAATTATTTAAATAATTTTCGAATTTAGTGAGCATAATATTAAAAAGACTTGAAGCTGTGTCCCTAGATTATGAATAAACCGTTACCATCATTATTCCTCTTATTAAAATGGTGTACAATTCTATATATATAAAAAAAGACGAACTCCTGCTAGGTTTGTCAAATATTCAGCCCTTAATTTTTAAAAATAACCCATGAATGATCCATTATGCAATGACACTTAATCATAAGAATTATCCACAGGAAAGATCATTACACAAATCAAATGCTTAAGAACAAGTGAGGCGTGATTTCTTTCCAGCGTTATTAATTGTGCATCTGAAGGGTGATGATATGATTTTAGAGGTAATTGCACAGGTTATCGTTTGGAACAAAATGAGGGGTGAGCTGGACGCGCTAATGATAGAGCATCGTACAGTGCTGTAACTGCAAGCGTGTTGTATTTCCAGCCTTGGGCAATAATTGTAGGTCTGACAGCATTCCCGGAGGATAGGCTATTGATTGCTTTACAGTTGTGTTGTAGGAGTAAAACCGTGAAGGAGTGCACTGTCTTGCTCATTCGACGACACTCCAGCCAAATGATGCTAATGCGCTAGTGTCACGCCGCGTTGTCTTACGGATCCTGAGCAAAGGGAATTCCGTGAAAGTGCCTTGGTCAGGAAACTGTTTGGCTACCGGCTTACTGCTCATCGTTGGGGATGTCGAAAGGTTAACGACTGTTGGGACCAAATCACCTTTGAAAAAAACGGAAAGAGAGACGGTGCAAGATGTTTTCTTGAAATCAAGTTTGAGCAGATATTTTGTTGCAGCACAACTGAGGGACGGTGGTATATCCAAACCAGGCCTGTCAAAAGTGATTCATCAAAAGTACATTTTCAAAAATAAAATGAAAAAGATTGCTTTGCTGCCTCCAAGGATGCTGTGGATGGGGACAGAATTGTAGCTTCTTTTTATTTTCCCATTGTAGGCTACTACCTTGAATCATTTGCTTATAAAATATTGTTTATATGGTCCATTGTGTTTTTATTATTGCTTTTTATCTTATCAGACAGCCTTCCTCTTCATTTATTAATCTTGTAAGTGTAACAGTTTTTATTAGTTGTATGCTGTGTGTCTACTAACTGGTGTATCTATTCTGTTATATAAAAGTGTTTCAGTGAATTTCAAGGTGGACCTGTAAAATTAATAGAAAAAGTCACAAAACAACCTGAAACAACACACATTAAAATTAAAACATAAAATGAATGTCTTCATTAACACATATACAAGCCTTATAAAGGAATAAAATGAATACATGTGCATTATGCAATGTACAAAGAAGATGGCTTTTTTAAAAATATATTAATAATTAATAAATATATCAAACTGAGATTTCAGCAGTAGTTAAAATATTACTAATAGACCATGATGATATGATTTTTATAATAAATGAATTGCTAAATAAAACTCAGCTTGTCTCTTTTCAATCCACCAGTGCAGATCTCTGAACTACCCGCTGTAATGGACAGTGACATGCTCACTGAAATGGCATACTGGGCCATTGTACCTGAGTCTGATCCTGGCCGTGAGACTGTCCGGCAGTGTGACTCTGCGTGCTGCAGTACATTTGCACCGGCTGCTGCCAGCCTGTAGTTTTTGGACCTGAAGATGAGAGCATGTCTGGAATGGTGTGATAGCACGCGTGTCTGTCTTCATGACTGTTTATTTTAGCTTGCGTGCAACAAAAAATCATTCTTTTTTTTCATTCATGTAACAGAGTTGAAGGCTCATCTTAAGGACATCAGAATGTTATTGTAAGATAGAATTTGCAAAATATTTTTTTTGTGGCGTCCCACATTTGTAAGTCACTTTAGATAAAAGTACCTGCTATGATCACTAAATTCACAGTTCAAAAGCCTTACTGTATGTTGGCTGTGAATGCATTCATTTAGCCTCTACAGAATCAGACATGTGACTATATGGATGATGCAAATGTTGAACGAGAGGGAGGGGTAAACCATTTAAGCAGGTTTTGGATGCTCTGTCAATCAAGAGAAATCCTTCTCACAAATCCTCTGTTTGCATTGGTATGACAGTCAGTGCCACTTGTACTTTCAGTCAATGTAAAGAGCTTTTTTTTATTTTATTTTTTAAACTAGGACTAACAAAAATGAAACCATTTATGTGAAAAATGCACATTTTCTAATTTCTTGGTCCACAGAATTTATGTATTATTTTCTTTAAAGTGATCCAGAATATATATATATATATATTTAGAATAAAGTGATCCATAAAGTGATGCAATGCATCGTTCTATTACATTTAATTGCAGAATCTGAACTATAACATGTTATTTACATATCAACATCTCTTGTTTCATTAAGTAGGATGCTCCCTGGGGAAGTGATCAGTTGCCAAGGGCTACTGCTGGAATCTAGTTGCCATGGAAATAATTGCATCTGCTTACCTCTAGATGGGGCTGGCACATCAGCTATTCAAAAACTGACTAGATTAGATCTTGTAGAAATACTTTTGTAGATTACTTAAATGTTGCGTGTGTGTGTTCCAGTGTAAACACATGAATGTTCATTGCAAATGCATTGTCCTTGTGCACAAGAATACCACAGCGTGAATAGTCTTTTAGTCATTTTAAAGTCATTTTGTCAGTGATGTAAAAAACAGCTAGCCAAACCCAGGTTTACTTACACACATCTTGTCTTTGTTCAGCTAGCTCTGATTTCTAGCCAGAGTGTCATCAGTTTTTAAAGTGCACTATATAGCCACATGTGACACTAGTTCAAATGAAGGTATTTATACATAAAAAGTGTATTTCAAAACAATATATGTTCTCATGCTCCTCCCAAATGAAGTCGATGGTTGACACCATTGTGGGTTTTCTCTTTAAACCACTTCCTCATACAGAAAGGTGTGTTGAATGTTGCACTTCCCCTTAAAAACATTTCCTTTTGCTCACACCAACTCTGACACTGGGTTTTAATGCTTTAGAGGTCACAGGTCATTGTTTTTATTTAACTGCTATTCATTTGTTCACTACATAATTGTGGTATTTATACATCTAATAAAAAATAATAAAAAAAAGTTCAAGCAAAATGTGTGAAATGTTTGTTTATCTATTGCATTTTGTAACTAGCCATATGATGCCCTTTGTGGAATTTATATGTGTATTTATAATGTATTTGAATTATTTAATTGTCTAGTTAGTGTTTCATTAAAGTATTATTTCACTGTAAAAAAAATATATGATCAATAAGTTGACAACATGTTTTTACATTGCTTTAACTCATCAAAATAAGTTAATCAATTTTAGTTATACAAGATTCAAATATGTTTTTTTTTTTATTTAGTTTAATGTAGGCTAATTTGAGCTGAAATGACTTAAACATCCAATTTGATTGTACTTAAAAAATTTAAGGCAGCAACTTTTTTTTTACAGACAATGTTGTGGCATTTTAAACCAAAACATGGTCTCACTGCTCTGTAGGCAAACAAAGAAAACAACTGTTCATGCTGGTGGACACTTTCTGATCTTCATTTCATTGTGCTTTGCTCCATTTGATGGGTGTCATAATATGGTGAAAAGCACAAGACATTTATGTCAGTCATTTATAAATGACAAGGGCAAAGAGACATGAAGCTTTGTTGTTCTTCTGATGTCATTTTCAGAAAGACAGATATACTTGCATAAAAATAGCTAAAAAGCTTTTCTATGATACATTTTGAACATACTGATGAGCTTATAAACTTCAATTATGCAAGAATGTTTACAGTTCCTTGATATATTATTACTAATAGAATACAATAAAACTAATTACAATTCATATTTACGCGGTTAATAATAATAGGCCTAATGATGATATTTCTAAATATGTGACCCTGGATCACATAAGTAGCACAGGTATATTTGTGGCAATAGCCAACAATACATTGTATGAGTCAAAATGATCGATTTTTCTTTTATGCCAAAAATCATTAGGATATTAATTAAAGATCATGTTCCATGAAGATAATTTGTAAATTTCCTACTGGAAATATATAAAACATTTATTTTTGTGAGTGAATGAAGCACAATCACGAACATAAATGGATAACTTTAAAGGTGATTTTCTCAATGTTTAAATTTTTTTGCACCCTCAGATTCCAGATTTTCAAATAGTTGTATCTCGGCCAAATATTGTCCTATCCTAACAAACCATACATCAGTGGAAAGCTTAGGCTAGCTATTTATTCAGCTTTCAGACGATGTATATCTAAATTTCAAGAAATTGACCCATGTGACTGGTTTTGTGGTCCAGGGTCACATGTTATTAATTTTGAATAGATTTTTACTCCAGAAAATGTAGGAATATTCCGACAGAGGCTCACTCGATTGTCTCGCTGTTGGACAACGAGTAGCTCAAATACGCCTACTTGGAATGCAAACAAGATCCTTTCACAAAACATTCTACTTAAATTACATTAGCCTACTTTAAATGCCTACATAAAATGTATCCCATGAAAACATAAAATCTGTTTTATTCGATAAAAAGCCATGTCATTCATGAACATTATTGATTCCCAAGCTGGATTTTCGAGTCCCTAACGGCTAATGACTGAACTGCAGGTCAGGAAGTTCGCGAAGTTGTGATGTCAACTGGAAATTCCAGATTAAATTACATATTTTTGATAGTTAAAAAAAAAAAATAAAAAAAAAAAAAATGTGTAGAGGAATAAAAAAAAAAATACAAACTACTATATATATATATATCAATATATATATATATATTTACATATGTTATTCGTTATATTTGTTCAAATGTTTTTCTCAAAAGCAATCTCCATTTATGGAATAACATCAAGAACAGAATCACAACAAGAGTTTAAGTAGAGAGAGTGGCAACGCTATTTCCCACGAACTAGTGAACGCCACTTGCTCCCGCCCAATCAAACTCCAGCTCTTCGTTCACCTGATCACAGCGAAGCCATTTTGTCCTGAACGGCTCCGCCAGCGCATTCTTCACCAAACCGGAATAACACAGAGCTGACAGTTCGAACCACAGATACAGCGACAGACAGGGGTGTTATAGCTAAACCACCCCTCAATTCAGTCCCGAGCAACTCGACGTCTCTCGTTCTCACAACGGGCGGAACCGTGTCGTATACGCGGACCAAAAGGAGACTTTAAGCGGGACGGAAGGGCAGAGAACCAGGCATCCGGTTAGACGCGCTGGCTCACCGGGCTGGAGTCCAACTTGAGCCGGACACTTTCAGCTGTCTTCGTCGCGATGCACGCTGGACTTCTTTTTAACAACATTTACCATTCTTTTGGAAGATTATGTATTTAGGAATAGCTTAGGCTCGAGCAGGATTGGTTTTTGTTAGTAGTTGTCTAAATATAAGAAAGCTGGAGCAATAATTCAAGCTCAGATGTGATTTATCTACTCAGCTGGCTGGGCAGATAGTTTAGGTTGTTGATTAGATAAATCGCCTAAATTGATTGGTTACATAATACTTTTGTTTTGTTACCTGTATAGTTACATTTTTGAGTTAATCCACCTTTCTTACCGCCTCTTTGCCAAGTCACTTATAGGGTTTGGTTTGTATGTCTATGCATATTTCTCGCAAGAAAACCTGTCAGAGTTCTTGACTGGTTAAGTCTTGGTAACGTTACCAGTGTAATAGCAGGTTTATAAAGGCAAGAAAATCCACAGAATAGTTTTGCTTATCTGATCTCAATCTAGTCTGCTGGTGCTTCTTACATCCAGTTTGTTTTCTTCTAAAAGGTCTTAATTGGTGAGGCTCAAGCTGGCTGACAGGTGATATTTTCTGCCTGAATCCTCTGAGCTGGCCTGACCGATAGCTATGACATTTTCCAACAGTTGTTTTGTATCTTCAGACTTCAGTAATACCAGTATCTGTTCTTGGTGCCAATGGTTTATGAGTAATATTAGCTAACAAAAGTTCAGATCGCCCCTCCAATTTAGTTACGGCATATCTAGTTGTGACATTTTTACTAGTTAAGTCAACTTTTCCTTCCCTTTTTTTTTACTACAAGTGTATCAATTAGTGCCAGTTGACTTGGTGGCGGTTCAAACGTATCAAACTCAACAGTTTGCATCAAGTCAGTGTATTTTTGTAAAATTGTCAACTCCTATACTAGATCGTTGGGAGAATACACACGTCTACAAGTGAGACCAGGTCAAGTTTAGTGTTGATTTTTCGTATCTCAGAGCTGAATAAAAATGTCAGGACAGTCCATCACGGATCGCATCGCTGCGGCCCAGCACAGCATGACTGGATCAGCCATCAGCAAAGCTCTCTGCAAGGCCACAACGCATGAAGTCAGTGGACCAAAAAAGAAACACCTTGATTGTGAGTATGCCAAAAAGATAAACAAAAATCCTTGTATTTGTACTTGCACAGTCTCTTCGCAGGTATTCTTGGGTGCTTTGTAAAAGCTCAAAGTGTTACTGCATCCCTGGCATGCAGTTCAACTAGCCTTGGCTTGCACATCCTCAGCTGTCTGGACACCAGTGATGAATTGAAACATGCTCGTGATGGGAATGCTGATCTCTCTTCAGACGCTGTCAGTTCAAGGAGCTGATGCCACTGTTGCGCGGCAGTATAGGGTCATTTACTGACTTTGTGGCCCATTTTATTTTTTTGTAATTATGCGTTATTGCAGCAATGTTGAAGCAGTTATGTCATCATACAGACAGCTTATATTTAAAAATATCTGCTTCATAATAACCACTTCTGCTTGAATCGATAACTGCAGCTGTCAGGGTTTCTGATACATTGTGTTTGAAGTCATGTGGTGTGCGTAATGTCTTCACGTCTTGTTGTGTGATCCCTCTTTAAACAGTCATCGTCGAGATGGTGTGGGAGTGATGAAGGTCAATACAGGCGTGTGTGCATTGAAGCATTGAGGCATTGATTCTTTTGACAAAAGCAGAGTTAATGCAGAATGCAGCACGTCAGTTTCATTTTCGCATAGGCAGTGTCTAAAGAGATTACGAACAGAGGGCTGCTGGAGTATTTGTACGACTTGTGTCTGACATTCTGAACGCAGCCAAATGCATCTTGGTGCAAAATGCTCTTCATTAAGGGATTTCTTTCTTATTAGACCTTTATCTGTGATTCCCCGATGGAATGAGGGAGGCTGGTTGCTTCGGCACCTGTCGTGCTGTAAGACCACAGACTGACTAGCAGCCAAGAAAACGAAAAAACCTGATTGGTTTGTTTTATGTTTGTGTCTTTGATTCATCCGTGTTTGCAGAACACAGCCTCATGTTTAGTCTGGATTTGTTTCCTGTGTTAGCCACTGGGCTATGTGGCCTAGTACGGTAGTCTGTGCCGATCTGCCTGCTTCATTGCTTCGGTTTTAATCTTGCTAACACTGCATAACACAATATTTTTTCTGAGTTACACAAGGTCAAGTGTTGCTTACTTCCCCTTTTTTTGCTCAAAGCAGAGAAGTATTATATCCAGAAACATTTCCACATGACTTGTTCAAACCGGTTCTTAGAATTGGGGAATTTCAGAAGCCTGACGTATGTTGTGTCAAGACCATATACGTCATAATTATTTATTAGGATGCGTTAGTATTGGTTATTGGCTGATATTAGAGATTTTCTTTTCAATTTATTGATGTTTGTTGAAATTGGAAATTTTATTGTGACAAGTAACTTCCCCACTTTTTACATTTAGATTACTTTTGCCGTAATCTAACGCTCAATTAAAGGTACTATTTAAAAAAAAATTAATAACATGAAATCTTTAACACATCTTAAAAAGAATATCTATTTTTAATTCTGTAATCTGTAGCCTATATTTATAATGTTGTGTTGCTCAAATTCACTTGTTACCTGTATTTGAGCAACACAACATCATAAATGGTTTAATTTTTAGTTTTAGTTTTTATTTATTTAGACAACATAGTACAATTTTAATGTATCAACATTTATTGATTATTATTAGCCATAACATTAAAATAATTATTGATTTATGTGTTGTGTATCTGCCAGAAATGTAATATTACTGCATCCATATAATTTATCATAGCTATCTCCCAGAATAAGCCCAGTGTTTATTCATTGCTTTTTCATTCTGGCTAAAGCAGTCTGTGAGATTGGAAATTTAGATAGCTATCAAAGTAGTTAATGTGACACTTTTTCTCTCTCTCTCTCTCTCTTGTAGATTCTATCTTTTATTATGTAGTTTTGTCTAGTTTGCATTCACTTTCCTGTTCTGTGCAAACAGCAGTGAGATTTGTACTGAGTCAACAAACAGATTTTGCACTCTGACCTCTTCGGAAGCAGTGAGTGGGACACTGTCTTTTGGTAGAACTTGAGCTTACTGACCTGGGATCTGTGCTCAGTCTTACATTCTAACTAGGAAGTTAACTGGGGAATTGTTCTCGGATTGGTACAGAAATAACACTAACATGTCTCAGTTTCAGATTTCTCACTTTTCATTGAACATTTACAGGACCTCTCGATGGATATTGCACACAAAAATGACAAAAGACGGTTTAAATCAACATATCCAATCTAATTTAGGCTACTTTTACTAATTTTTGGGTGACAGGTTGCACTGGATATTATTAGTCCACTGGGGAAAATGTGTTTACTAATTACTAAGCAGCTTTAATGAGAGTTTCTGAGTAAGAACTAATAGCTAAGTTTGGAAGCTTTGTAGCATCGTATTTTTGAGAGCTATTCAATAGATTTTTTCTTCAAGAGTTTCATTTGTTTCTGAGTATATGCATGTATGTATGTATGTGTATATATATATATATATATATATATATATATATATATTAGGGGTGGGGGAAAAATCAATCTTCTGCTCATTCGCATTGATTCACAAATTTCAAAAATCGATATTCTGAATTGTTACATTTCTTAAACCTCGCTGTACTACTTAAAGTTATTGACACATTAGAGTGTTATTAATCACAATAAGCCACAAGAAATTACTCAGTGTGGTGCTTGCGCAGACAGACACACAGCCGAAGCTGATTAATTAGTATTTTTTTTTTTTCAATTTTTTATTTTTCATTTTATTTACCAGTTTTATATTTGAAAAAGTTATGTATCAAGGAATTTTATTTCGTAGTTTTTCTATTTGTCTCAGGGCTGCCTTGCTTTATCTGCCAGTCATGTGTGTAATGATTGCAGTCAGCTTTTATATATATATATATATATATATATATATGAATATATATCTAAAATATATAAATATAAATATATATGTATATATAAAGCATGTATATTTTTATGTATTTTCTCTCCTGTTCATGTAAAGAGCTGTTTCTTTGACAATTGTGTTGCAAATAGGCACACATAATCTGTTTTATTTTTTGAGAGCCTTGTCATGAATGTTGCATTCTTATGGTGCTCAGGCTAAAAATGTAACTCTTAATTACCATTAAAAGAGGTCTTAAATTTGGGGACAGAAAAACGAGAATCGTGATATGGCTTAATTTGATTTGACTGGTAAATTTCAAAAGTCTATGAATTCGCAATCAATGAAAACCACAGATTTATGCCAAGCGATTGGCAATTGCTAATGATCTACTGTTGGTGAATTATAAAATTGTTTACCTTATGGTGTTTATATCGCCTGCAAACTCATTGCCTTTCTGAGAAATTGTGTTCTAATAAGCACAGATGCTTTGTATACAGGGGTTACAAGGGCAACTGTTATATTTCTGCTGTTCCATAAGCACCACCTATTGCCAGAGAGTAAATTTGGATTTTGATTTAGCCCTTTACATGCAGTGTTGTTAACTGGTGTATCGTAAAGAAGCAAATGTGCATTCAGAAGGCGCATATCATATCACATATAGGCTAATCATATATTTTAAATCATAATAAAAATAAATATAATAATTTATAGAGAAGCACAATACAAAATTTTTCCTTTGATACGATAGCTGATTATTCAGAATGATAGGCCTATCTGCCGATACCGATAGTTTGATTTTCTTAAGGAAAAAATCTCACCCAATTAATGTTGTAAACTATATAGGGAAACCCTCTCATTTGGTACATTGCTACATTAGAGGTTAAAATCAACTTTTTTCCCGCCATTGACAGAATTTTCTGTATTTCTGTGTTTTCACTGTTATACGGTAGGGGGTGCTATTATGCATCTTCTGAAAGAGTAGAGAATCTCCGGATCAAAACACAGGCAAAGCAGAAGCGAAAACAAGCGTTAAAAACATTGCTTATGCATGTAATTCGGTCGGTGTCCTTAAAAGTACCAAGTTCAGTACCCAACCCTAGTGCTCAGTTAGTGACGTCTGTCTCTAAAGCCGCTTTTCCACTGCATGGTACGGCTCGTTACGGCTCACTTAAATAGTACTACCTCGGTTAAGGTTCCAAGCGAGCCAAACCGATACTAAAATGTGACGTGTAAACACTGCAGATCACTGATTGGTCAGAGAGAATCATCACTACCAGCGTCATTGGATTTGCGACACGAGACACCAAACTTGAACAAACAAACTTCTTTGTTTTGCAGTGAAAAACATCCACATGCCGAGAATCAAGAACAACATTCCATCGATATGTCCATTGCTCCTGTGTTGCACGTTTGTTTGTCGCGTTTACGATTATGTCATGGCAATAGAGGCGGCGCAACTATAACGATCAGTCTATATTAGGGATGTAACGATACTCTCATGTCACGATTCGATATATATCACGATATTGAACTCTTGATAAAATATTATTGCTATTCTCCGAGACATATGGTAAATGGTCAACAAAAAATGTACTGTTGATTAAAATGCTAAATTTGGTATTACGTTGGCAGTTACTTGGTGCTTGGACTTGGTGCTGGTACCACAATGCACAGGACAATGGTGACACCAGATTCTAAAAAATATTCATGATTCTGAAACTGAAAATACAGAAATATTTTAGACAAATATGCTTGCACTCTGTCACTGACTAGATATATTTAAAATAATGTAGGCCACTTTTTACTGGTAACATGATACATTTGGCATTGTCAGGACCCACAAATATTCCCCCATTGCAATTATAATACATTATATTTAGTAGTTTAATGTAGTACTGACACTAAAACTAAAATGATTGGTAGAACATTTTATGGCCCTATGCCTTCCACAGATGATATATACATTTAGACCATTTAACTTAGTGATTGCTATCAGGATATTAACCAGCATAACAAAAAATGTTTCTGGAACAAATCACCTACCCTGCCTTTAACTTCGACAGCCCTAAAATCAAAACATTTTGTTTTGTGTTGCGGATTTTGATTTACAGGATGTAATCATCCCTGATCATTGGTTATTTTTAAACGATAGTCAATAGTGAAAATAATTACTTTTATCAAACCTGTATTTGAATTTAAATTTCATTTTATGGTTTACGATGTTACCATAGACATTGCTTTTCCCTGCCCAATGTGCCCATATAGTATACATTTTATTTGTGCAGGGGTCTTAAAAAACATTTTATTTGATGCAGATACCATTCATAAGATTGATCATTTGACTAGCCATTCAGTTAACCCACCAGACTAATTGATTTTGAAGGTGTGTGGTTCTACACATGCCTAAAGCAGACTTTTACGCCCATAATCAATAATCCTGAGACTATCCAACTAGCAGCAGTCTGAATCTGGAGTGTGTCAGGGTTAAAGGTGAAGTGCTTCTGATTTCGAACTAGACAGCTGAAATGATGCTTTGCAGCAAAGACAAAACAGCCATTCTCAAACATGTCTTGGGAAATACCACCCAGCCTTTCAGAATACAGATTACCCTTCAGGATGCTTTGTCAACAGTTTGTCCTCTGCAAGAGCAAACTGCTCCACAGATAAGTAGCTTTTACTTATGAACTCATTGTAATTTTGTGGATGATGGATGTTTGTATTTGTATTTATTAAGCACCGAAGCATGTTGTATTAGAAGCAAGCAAGCAGAAATAGAACCAGGAGCTACCGTTGACTGATCAAAGAGGATGTCTTTGAAGCACAGATTCAGTGGAGTTTTTTTTAGGTAGAGAAGCAGTTGATCAATGTTTGTTGAGCTTCATTCAGTGTGAGGACACAACTGCACCACTTTAAGAGAGCTTCCACATGCTGCATGACACATTGCTTCTGTTCCCTTCACGCTCATAGTGCTGATGTGGCCTATTTATAGCTGCTGAGGGCCTTTGGCTCTGTTTGATAGCTTGTTTTGTACCTTATAAGAGCCCTTGGCTCGTCTTCTGACATCTCCTCTGCAAAACCTGGGACTTTATTTATGACGCATCTCAGAGGAGAGAATTCTCAAAGCTCTTTTTTCTCACTCATGCCTATATGTGCGAAACTACATATTTTCAGTTTCGGATACTACAAAACTATAACCTTTTATTGCACAAAACTATCCTTGTCCTCACAAAAAACCAGACAGTCCTAAAGAAGCATAATAATTGGAAGTTTGAAGTCTGAGAGTAATCCTTGAAATGTAATGTTGAAGACAGTAAAAAAAAAAAAAAAACGGTTTTAGGTCATTCCATGTCAAATCAACCAAATTTCAGAAACTTCCCAGGCTCAAATTTTGTTTGATTTTGTAACTTTTTTGAGGAGAGACAAACATAAATAGTGATGAAAGCCAAAATATTAAATGTAATAAATGGATATTAACTGGGTAATCCACTATTTTGTAGAGGGGGTCAAAATGACAATTTTCACCTGAGATTTGGAGCCAAATGGGGGCATGCAAACATGGGGTAAAAAAAAACACAAGAAGTGCTTTCCCCATTTTTGAACTGTCACTGTTGGCATATAATGCAACAGAGATTGTTAAAGTCAACAGATTTTACTAACAGACCTCCCAATCTCCGTGTAAAAATAAAATGATGATGCTGCCATCTTTCTAAAGTCATTTTTACCCCCCTGTAATTTGGCTCCAAATCGCAGGTTAAAATTGTCATTTTGACCCTCCTCTACAAAATAGTGGATTACTTGGTCAATATACATTCATTAAATTTAAGATTTCAGCTTTCATTTATGTATTTCTTTCAGCAGAAAAAAAAATTCCAAATTTTTAGCCTGGGACGTCTGGTTGAGTTGACATGGAATGACCCTTTTTTGGTGTTTGCGAATATAGAGGCGCACATTCACATAAAACTATAGACTTCCAGTAACCTTAAACCTCTCATTTATCCTTTTTAAAGCATATATAAAATATATAGGCTACAAATATAAATAATCTTTATTCTAGTTTCCTAATTTCCTAACCTTTCCTAATTTGATCATGCTATTTTGGACATTAGACATTAATGCGTCAGCATTCATGCTTAAAGACTTGCATTTGATTTTTCTACTTTCTGGTATTCCTTGCCTTAAATGACATTTCTTGGGCTTTGTGAGAAATAGAGGGCGGCTGATGTTATATATGATTGTGTGGCTTTCTTTTGTCCTTTTTATTATAGACTGGAGCTTTATAGAATTCTACAAGCTGTGCTCCCAGGTTGCTGATTAGTTGCAAAGCTGTGGTGAAAAAGAAAAGAGAGGGAGAGAGGGAGAAATATGGGAATGACATGTGAGGAATAGCTGCGGTATTCCACAGAACTGTGTCACTGAACTCACTGTTCAGGAATCCCATATAGGCCTTTTACAAAAATGTCACCATCATCACATTTATGTTCCCAGAACGCTGATCAAATACCGACCTCGTCTCACCACATTTCAGACCATCCACCAGATAAGCATAATTTCCTTTTCCAGCACTTCGCAATCACAGCAACAAGGCCATCAACACACATCTTGAAGGAAATGGAGGCAGAGATACAAACATGGCAAACAAGCCCTCAAAAAGAATCCCAGCTATATTTAATAGAGGTCCCAGGTTCCCCAGACAGAGGGAGCACAGTTGTTTATTTGGAGAAGAATTCTCCTTGCTGTTCTCCTTCAAGCTAGCTGAAGCGGTTAGCCGATAAAAGACTCTCTGCGCTCATTAAATCCAAAACGGTTTGCTGTTCTTATCTACAGGTTAGAGAGGTTAGCATTTGTTTTTGAGCATAGAGTAAAATCTCAACAGGTCTGGAGGTCCTCTAATCTTAGTGATTACAGTCTTTTTGATACCAATTTTTTATTTAGTGCAATTATTGTTTTAATAAATCTTTTCATGCTCTTGCTTTGGAGGTCCATATAGTCGGTAAACATTTAATTTGTACACTGTGCCGCGGTGGGCAAGTGAAGTAGCTGATGTTGCGGCTGAACACCGTGTAACACCGGTAACACAGACTATCGCAGCAAGCCTAATACGCACATGAATTTGTTCTTAATCTCGTTCTAATGTTTGTGAATTTGGAATATTCTAAATGAGCATAAAACACGCCCAAACCATCTCCATATAAGGGCTTTCCGCAGAACTTTTACTTCACAGCTTTCGTTGCTAAACATAAGCTGCTCTCTGCAAACTGATCTCGCCAGATCCTCGAGCAATGCCAAGTGTCATGCATGTAAACCTGCATTATTCAAAGAAACCTTGAAGCTGAAGCTATAATGCAGCTTTTCTTACTCTTTCACTGTATGTGATGAAATATATTTTAGATTAAATTAAATTGTATTATTTATACATTTTATGATAAAAGTTTATATTAAAATTATAAAATATAATTAATAGTAATGAAATATAACTTTTAAACATAAGGCCGCACATAGAAAGTGTTTTTTGCGTACGTGTGGTTTTAGCTGTTCCTAAATATTTTTGTAAATTTAGAATAAATTTTTAGTACGAAGGTTTTTGGTGAATCATGATTTGTTCGTGAAAACGTTTGTGCGCAGATTTCATGCACAAATTAGTGCGCATACATGCTTAGTGAATGAGACTGGTTTGGGGATCTGGTTTTGTCTGAGAATATTGTGCAATAACATATTGCAATACTTTGAAATGTCAATTCCCACTCCACCTCTAGTGCATTATTCCAGAAGCAGAGGGCCATGGAGAACTGACCTGGAGTCAGTGATTAGTACACTTGGATCAAGTCATTTGCATGGCAGCTGTGGCGGTTCAGAGGTGAGCACCAGCTACGGTCTTCTGGCTGACAGCTGGACAGACTGTCAGGCCACCTGGTCAATTTACTTCCTTGTGTACATACACACACACACACACACACACACACACACACACACACACACACACACACACACGAGAGGCTTCCTGCCAAACTTCCTGTGCCTCATCAAGGCTCAATCCCGATTAATTTGTAAGCCGAGAATAATCATGCTTTGAATCAAAAGTGCTTTAATTTGTAATTTTGTTCATTTTTCACTCTTGCATAGAGCTGGTTTTAATTCCAAACCAGTCTCCACCGGCCAATTATGGCAGCGACGCGTGCGTTTGAAACTCAGGGATTTTTTGAGCCTCTGTCAACTCTGACTGGTGGCAGGCTCAGCCCGGTAGGAACGTTTCCAAAGGGTTTCGTTGTCTTTCAGGCTAACAATAAGACTTTGACACAGGCAGACTGAAAGTGTGTGACCTCATCGCTCAAAGACTCTTCATTTGCTGCATTGCAGTGACATCATTGGGCCACAGCTTCCTTTCACCGCCTTTCTCGGATTCGATTCTCGCCACTGCACATCATTTCATGCTCTGGTGCACACATCTCAGCATGGAACCATGCAGGTGTGTGTGTGTGTTTGTAAGGGATAACATGGAAGTGTGATTGTATGTTTTAGTGAAACACTGTCAGAAACTCTATTTAAAGGCTGTGGTGTGAAACGCTGCCTGTTCTCTGTCACTCTGGGAATCTACTTTTGTGAACTTAGTGTGTGACACTCAGAAGCATTGTAAAGGAGATAATTGGAGACTAGTATCATGTGCTATCGCTAACTACCTCATGATGCGATACACGTTGTATAATACAATATATGTCATAATTCAGTACATTGCTTTGCATCACAATTTAATTTGATTGGAATTGAAGTAGGGATGAAATGGTTACCGGTTTGATGATAAACCATGATAAAAATCCCTGATGGTTTGTATTACTGTTTCATTACGGGATTTATATTTAAGCAAAACCAGCAACAGTCTCACGCAGGGGGAATATTAGTTTTGTTTTGTGTGAAAACATGGCACAAGGCAGTAAAACGTGTAACAACCTCTACAACATTTACAGTCGAATGCTGAGGGAAATTAGAATAATTAAATAATTATATGAATGTATCTCTGACGGGAACCGAGACAAAAATATGTGGATGGTAACCTGACCAAAAAACTATCTCTAACTGGACTGGGGAATGCCTGTTTAATAGCTTGTGCTTATTTAGGCAGCCTGCTTTTTTGGTTTAGTGAAAATACATTTGATACATGGATTTAAAGTATTATTACAATATTGCAAGACAGCCCTGATATGCAATGTCTGAAAGCTCTGATCCAGGGTGTAATCAGCCATACAACCACATACATTCCCAGTGCTTCAAACGGTCAGAGTGGGGAGTTTCTTGCTCGCATTAACTGTTATTTGTGCCTCTCTTAGTCTTTCTCCATTTAAGACAATGACATTTTTGATCAATGCCACCAAATGTGCCCTGTTTTATCTGATTAAATCAGCATATCCTCACTTCAGAAGAGTTTTTCACTCTCGTTCTTTTTCCCTCCCTCTCCTGCCAAAGGAGCCAATCAGCTCGTAGGCTCTCCTTCTGACCATCATAGAAAACAAGCAAGACAGAAGAAAGGAGACTGAGCTCTGAAGCAAAAGCCATGGTGCAGTTCAGTACTGGAAAGAGAGCGAGAGAGAGAGAAATGGGGAAAAACACTGTTGAATAGGCAGCAATCTCGTAACTCATCCCCCAACAGGCTGCAGTGTGTTTTTAATAGTAGTCACAGTACGTGAATATGCATTCATCTTGGGAAGAGATGCTGAATAGCTCAGTGGAGTTGACTTGAATCTTCAGGATTGCACAGATTTATTAATGCTGCTTGCAATACAATTACTGTTGCTCAGCCTAAGTACTAAACGTTGGCACGTAACTCGTTTGTGCTACGGGTATGAATGATACCTCAAAGTGTGCCTCTGTGTGCTATTACTTTTCTAAGTGATCAGGTTTTTCTCCCTGGTGGGTGATAGCACAGACATGACTAAAGAGGGACGCTGAGCGTTTTATAGAGATCAAAATATCATTTGCATTTGGGCCAGTAAACACCCACCTAGAATAACCTAGTAACCACATAGCAACTACCCAGATCTCTAGATTTGATTCCTATTCAAAACTGTCAATTCAGTTCCAAATTTCCAAAATAGTTCATTTATTAGTCGTTGTAAATGTATGAAAGAAAATCTCTCTCAGTTAAAGGCATAGTTCACCCAAGAATAAAAATTCTGTCATTTACTTGCCCTCCTTTTATTCCAAACCTGTCTTTTGAGAAACACAAAAGACGATATTTTGAAAAATGCCTCAGTGTTTTTATTTCATTTTTATTATTCAGTAAAAGTCAGTATAGGGTCCAAAGTTTTTTCGACAGTTATTTCAACTGTTCCATGCATTCTTCAAAATATCTTATCTATCTGTTCCACAAAAGAAATAAGAAAGTCGCACAACTCAAACTATGCTGTTAATACATGTATGCATTTGGCAGATACTGTTACAGAGTCCCTGCAGCTCCTCAAAAAGTCTTAATGTCTTAAACTCAGTTTGAACAATTTTAAGGCCACAGAGAGTCATATCTAAATCTTATATCTTATATTATTAAAAATAAATTTACAGTCTTAGTTATCATTTTAACAGCTCTTAAATTTCACGATCCTGCCTAATGTGACTATTAAAGGGATAGTTCACCCAAAAATAAAAATTCTGTCATCATTTACCCTCATGTTTCTTTCTTCTGTTGAACACAAAGGAAGATAGTTTGAAGAATGTTGGTAGTCAGTTGACCATAGTATTTTTTTTTTTCTTCTATGGAAATGTTTGATTACCAACATTTCTAAAAAAATGTCATCTTTTGTGTTCAACATAGGGTTGGAACAACATGAAGGGGAGCAAATGATGACGAATGATGAAATGATGAAAATTAAACATTATTTAACACATTAATTGTTGTTACACATTATTTAACAAATTATTGTCTGCACAATAATCCGTTTATTGCCTTTCTTTAAATACAATATTACCACATGAGCAAAATCAAACAATCTCAAATTCGTATGTATTGCTATATTAGTACATACACCAATTTACCAAGGTATGCATTTTACATGCATTCCCTGGGAATCAAACCCATGAACTTAGTGCTGCTATTTATTTAATTTCTATTTATTTAACAGACATAATAATCATCTCAACAAATAACTGCTGTTGATGCCAACTGAAGTAAACATTAAATTGCATTTCTTTACAGAATTATAGCAATTATGGCATTCATTATAATCACCCACTATGTATACAAAACAAGGCTGAGGCTTAACACGCACTCTAGCTTCCACACTGTAGTGCATTACATCCTCAATTTATAGGCCATTTGTTCCTTGCTGGCATTCTGTAAGTGTGTTTTGTAGATGTATAGCACATACTAGTGTGCCGTCTCTTTTACCAGATCCTTGTGATTCATCATCAGACTCCAATTGGGAGCTGCACTACTTACTACTAGAACTCCCTATTAGAACAACAGACAGGCCCACAGGGCCAAAATCCGACAGATACGGAGGAGTCGTCTCCCTCATTACCTGCTCTGTGTGTGAAAAGAATGTTTCTCTCAAGGGAAGGGAGAAAAGAGTTTTGCCTTTGAAGAACTAAAAAGAACACTGGGTTGAAGGAGGAATGTCTTCATTATGCAAACAGGACAGAACAGAAACGAGTTTTCGAGCATCTGATGGCGTTCAAAAGATGCTGCTTTCGTATGCGAGTACGCAAAGCAAAACTGGGGTGCTCCTGCATATTTAAAGATGCGACTCTCTTTATGGATCTTCTCTGCTTGTCTGTGAGTTGCATAACAGAACGACTGGTTAGAAGCCCGTCTAACCCTCTGTGTAGAATACTGAGAAATATTATGAGAGTCCGCTGAGATCTGCTTCCATTAGCACCCGCTGCAGATACATTCATATGTTTCACGCAATGTGAGGGCCCTGCTATGTGCTGTGTTAATTGGAACATCTTGTGCAGGGTCTTACAACCATTCGAGATGTGAATCAGTGATGTGTGTTGCTCTAACGTGTGCGTCATGTGTGTTTTCAGACTTGATCCACTGCACCAATGAGATGAATGTGAACGTTCCCCAGCTGGCTGACACACTGTTTGAGAGAACCACCAACAGCAGCTGGGTTGTGGTCTTCAAAGCGCTCATCACCACACACCACCTAATGATGTATGGAAATGAGGTGAGATTCTGCACTTGAACTTCATACTTTGTTTTTTTTTTTTGGATTTGTGGTTCACATCAGACAACCTTCTGTGCAGTTACCATTGAAGATCCAGCATAGCTCGGTCAAATTGACCCTACATGACAAATCACAGCTCAGCAGTCACAATGTGCAGTGTGTGAGACATGGTGACAGACAGTGAAAGCATTTTAAATTGTCATCCTGAAAAGCTGGTGTTAAGTTGCAGTAAATCTGTGATGTCAAAGTGACCTGCAACATTTTGGAAAGACTAAACGAGACATCTGATGAACAGAAAAGGAATAATGGAGGGACATATGGTTACACGTGGTTTGGCACTGCAAGGATGATTCGCTGTCCTTCCTGTCTCCCTGTAGCACTGTCTTAGGCGTCTTACATTACGGACATTGCAGTTTATTGCCCTGGCCACATCTGCAGTCCTGTAGCAGGACCCGAAAAAGGGATGTTTCTTTTTTTGCTTTTTTTTCTTTGTCCCTTTTGATACATTTAATGCTTCCTTGTTGAATAAAAGTATTCATTTTTATGTGCTAATTGTTCAATACAGTGTTTGAGTTTGAAAGTGTGTACAGTTAGATAGAAATAGATACTTATAGACAAGCACAAACATGTAGTCCACTAATGATAAACAGCAGGTAGGTGAGAACATGACACACACACACACACACACACACATATTAATGATATATACAGTAGGACGTGACCTAGATGTGCACATGGCCTGCTTAATGCATTGTTACTACATAAGCTCTTCTAGAAATGCACACACGTTTACCTAGCTACAATATCTTAATATACCAAATACTTGTTCTCTTTTCATCTAAAGCTAATTGTAATTATTACAGACCTTAAAGGTATAGTTAACCTAAAAAATAAAATTCTTTCATCATTTACCCTCCCACATGTCTTTCCAAATGTGAATGAATTTCTCTCTTTTGTGGAACACAAAATAAGATATGTTAATGGAAGTTGACTATGGACTTCCATTGTACTGAAAGAAAAAAAAAAACAGTGAGACATTTCTTAAAATATCTTCTTTTATTTCCCACAAAAGAAAGAAAGGCATACTGGTTGGGAACAACATGAGGGTGAGTAAATAATGACAATTTCTTACTACCACTACACTACACTACTTCGAAATGCAAATTGTTGGCATTTTTAGAATTAAAAGAACACATTTTTGACTAATTTTCACCGTTACTTTTTTAGCATGTCCTGAAAGAGACGGTTTGTCAGTTAGATAACTTGTGGGATTCAGTGAGTCAGAAGTTTGCACGATTCATTAAACGAGTTGAGTCATTACTTTGTGAAATGTACAGTACTACACTAGTCGCAATATGTTTTTTTTTTTTAAGGGGAGCCAGTGAAGAAAACGCATCTATTGTATTGTCCTGGCATTATTGCGCAGTGAACTGTCCTTTTTATCTCATCACATTCAATTTAGACTGCAAGCTCACAACTCGGGATGGATATAATTACTTTTTCTGGCACTATAGATTCTGCAGGAAACAATGGCACACACACTCACACACACAAAAACAATGGCAGTGCTAGTGACTCTCACATGTGTCCTTGTTCATTCCCTTGGACTATAAAATAAAAAGTCCTTCACTATACGTCTTGTGCTCGCCAGTGTCAGAGATAGTGAGCGTGGAGGACTGTCCTTCAGCACACCCTGTTCTATGGCATGACGGGGCACTAATCAGCCAGGGGTGGATTTTGTTATCGGAGCTGAACGTCTGGCCCAGGTCAGGACTGGTCTTAATCCTTTACCCCATTATGGTTTCAAAAACACACGTTTGGTTATCACTGTCTGTCGAGGAGCAGAGACATTTGGAGGACATTTGTCTTGTCAGCACAAGTCCTGTGAGAGGGCACAGGAAGGGCCACAGATAAGGTATTGTTGATAAGGGCGTTTGCCCATGCGTTTGTGCGAATAGGACAGAAAAGGGCGATGTCACTCAACGATGGCCCAGATACTGAACGTACAATTTGCTATAGTGACGACGTCACTGGGATTGTATGTTGTCTAGGGTTGAGATAGGAGAAGAAGAAGGGGGGGGTTTGAAAAAAACATCTAGGTAGGATAACTTTAGGGACTTGCAGAAAGAGGAGAAAGAGAGAAATTACAAGGGACAGCAAGAGAAGTGGGTGGAATTTTAATCAGCTGGTTCATGCGGGGTCACACAGTAGACAAATTGCTTAACCTTGTATGTTAAGCAAGATGCTGTCCATCTAGAATGGTTCGTTTCGGGTACCGAAGGAAGACTGAGTGTGCGAGTGAGCTAATACTTAAGATTGAGAGAGAGGTTGTGTGTGAGGGAAGTTCAGTGGTTCTATTAGAAGCTGGAGGCTCAAATAAAGGTTGGTTTAATAAAGAGTGTATTGTCCTTTTGGTTTCATCATTAACTTCTCTGTCAATACTTTTTTGGGCCCTGTAAAATAGTTTTATTTTATTCTTTTTCAGTTTTAATTTGTCTGGTTTCCTTTTTTCCATTTAAATTTAACTGGATTCTTATGGTTAAATTTAATTTTAGTGATCAAAATCCATGTCTAGTTAACTGAAATGATAAAACGAAGGTCTTCTAAGTAGGTTTTTATATATATATATTTTTCCCAACATTTTTTAATATTTTAATATTCCTGAATCACGTTTTAATGGACTAATCCTGACTAACTTAAAAAAAATATATATATATTTTTTTTTACTCTAGAGATTCAGCCCTGGGAAGTGTCTACCTATAGTGAGACCGCAGATGCTGAAAACACCACAAGCGTCACACGTGTTTCAGTATGTGTGTGCTTGACGAAACCGCGCCACTCATTCACACAGAGACATGCAAAACATGTAGACTTCAGAAGTACATAGTATCCTTTTTGCGTTTGAATATTCACAGACTATTGTGATTATATTATATAACGTAATCGTTAATATTGCGATTTAAGTGTGCATTCCCACTTTTTATTTGCCAAATTTCGTGACATTTCGCATTATACTGTGAATTCCATTTTTATGGATTGGATTCCTTGATTCTGTCCACGCTTTCCTCATTGCTGAAATCATAGGGCCCTACTATTTGAGTTGAATAGACAAATTTTCCCATAGACAAAACAAACACTTGTTAACAATTGGAAATACACAAATATTGACCAGAAGATTGAATGGAATTAATGAATGTGGTATAAACATTGTGTCAAACATTTGTCCCTTACAATTAATAATTTTGCTTCAGCAAAAAAAAAAGTGTGATCAGTTGATCTATTCACTGTTGTCTCATCACTGGACTTGCAGCTGTGTCTATAGAAAATCAAAATGATAACAAAACTCCTGGTCTCATTATGCAGTGCATATTAATCCAGAGAAGGAAAAAAATTGTTGTCTTATCTTTCATCGAAATTTAATTAACTTCCACATCTGAAACGTCTTTCTTGCGCAGCTGATGTCACGTAGGTTGCATGGGCTCCTGGATAATGTTAATCAATAGCCAAATAGCTGTAGGCATTGTTTAATGCTGTAATTAATGCAGCCTTTCTGAAATCTCGCTGATAGTTAACACAGAAGATTAATGTCAACACAAGACCACAGAGTTTCAGCATTTAAAGATCTAATTTTATTAGGTCCGTGTGAATGTCAGGCTTGAATATGCTCTGCGAGTGTGAACACAGGTGCTCAGCGCGTGCTCTGGGATTCTGCGTCTCGCATCTGGTGCAACTACAGAGAACGGTCTCTAGATTCATTTGTTGCTGCTGTATATAATTCTATGCAATGTATAATCTATGGAGTCGTGGAAGTTGCCAGATCTTGCTTCCCTTCATAATTCAAAAGTTCCGTTTTCTGGGCTTTTAATTCTGTCTGTTCGAGAGATCTGACCAAATCTGTCAAGTAACATGTTAAAAAAAGATTTTTATATACACATACATACATTACATACACACAGTCGTACATACAAATACATTCAAACATTTATTGG
This sequence comes from Squalius cephalus, assembly GCF_949319135.1. Lineage (NCBI taxonomy): Eukaryota > Metazoa > Chordata > Actinopteri > Cypriniformes > Leuciscidae > Squalius > Squalius cephalus. Next base: position 16,587,243 of record NC_137124.1, on the reverse strand, counting down.
TTTATCCAGTCAAATTTGGAAATGCGTCACATTATTGAAGTAACATGCTAAAGGAATGGACTGCAAATGCTATTTCATGTTGACTTCGAAGGCTTTTCTGACATAGCTGTGAATTGGGCTGTTTAGCATTCTGGCCATGTGCTGACTCTTGAGTTCAGGTCCCTGTGTGGGATCTGTTTGCATAATGGATGCTGTTTGTGAGTGATGTGCGCTAGGTAAGGTAATTATTACCTTTATGAAACATTCTCTCACTCCCCTGATGTCTTTTTCCCTCTCTACCCTGCAGGCAGGAATGGCAAATCTTGGCAGAAAACAAACACCTGCTTCTCAGTAATCAGTAATGCTTAAGTAGGGAGTATGGATAAACTACATGTGGGAATTGGTGAACTCACCTTGTTGGATCGAAACATTGACCATTTGTTTTCTGTGGTGGTCGACGTAGTGGCAATGACATGGGGGCAGAGTTATCCATGATGCTTTGTCACTTTTCTTCATTGCTATAAAAAACTGTTGCCCACACTGATGTGTGATGGGGTCATTTTTTTATTTTAATGGTTTACTTTTGCTGGTGAGATTTTGTGATCGTGAAACTACTTCAGCTTTGCACGGTGTGTAAGTTTGGTACTTTTTTTTCAATTTAGTGACCCATTTTTACTTTGTTTTCTAGTTCAGGCATTCATTTTGAATCAGATGCAATTCCAGCTCTTAACTTTACAAACAAAATGGGTTTAGTGTTTGAAAGTAATCGCTATCGAACACCTCGCCTCCTTTCATATCCTGTCATTATCTTTTTGTGCTCGCCATTTTTCTTTAAGCTTTCCTTTTTTTTCTAACCGTAGTAATTGCTCAGGCCGTATCCATAGAAACCTCAGAACATGTATGGATCGAGAGAGCGAAGACCAGCAGCCGGCACATTATCAGGGCATCATCATGCAGCATATTTACACATGTTCCCTGCAGGGTTAGTGCTCTCGCGCACACATACAGTTTTCACACGCAGTTCGAGCGTTGCTTCTGGATCAGTTCCCGACTGCACGCGCAAAATCAGCGGCTAAAACATGAGCAATCCCTGTTCCCAGATTGCTGATATCTTCCCTCAGCCTGAGCTGCTGTGCTAATAGAAGCTCCTCTGTTTGGGAGAGAAAGCTCCCTGCCGAAGTGCCTCCTGCCTTAATAATAAATGATGCTTCACTCTGACACTACTTGAGGTTTGTTCTCACATTAATTATTTGCTGAGCAGAGAATGCGGGACCCTTCCTGGCCTATCAATCTATATTTATCGTCCTTACTTCTGACATCCATTTTGAATAACCTAAGCAATGTAAGACAGAGGCGTTCATGCAGAGTAGCAGGTGAGCGAGCGTGGATTTGCAGACTCCACTGAATTAGTAATCCATATTGATCTACGCTCCGGAATGGAGCAAAATTCTCTGCATTTTGGTGCTCACTGGCTCGGCCATGCATTTTCCAAGAGGTTTGTCTCCAAGGTTAAGCCACGGTGCCAGAGAGAGAGCTTGCTCATTCTCCGCACAGCTGCTTTTCTGGGGATTTTCTTCATGGTCTGAATGCGGTCTGCCTCACTCCGCTTCTCATCTGATCCCGAAAGATTTTAGACCAGCATTTGAGGCACGGGTCGGGTGCAAAGCAGAAGTATTGCCAGTATTTTCTTTGAGAATGAGTGGGAACACACTGCTAGATCAGGGATTTTCAAAATGTTTGATGCTAATGCCCCCCAAATTTGATAAACTTCCGAGGGACTCCCAAAAATATTAAGACAGCTACACTGTATGTTTTCTTTTATACCGTGTAAAAAAAAATAGCAAGTGCTAATAGCAAGTGGATGAAGTCATATTTATGTGTTTTTTTTTTTTTACCTTTATTGCTGATATTTTCCATGTACCCCCAGTACCCCCTCATGCTCATCAGTATTTCCCCCATTGTCCGTTTTTTTATATTAGAATGATGGTAAAATGGAGCTGCACAAATTGTAAAAGAGATTGAGGAAACTCACTCAAAGCCATCACATGACCAGGGCCACCCTAGGCACCAGGAGGTCCTTTGAGATCAGAAATCAAAGGGTGGGTGGCCTCTTTCCCTCTATTTACACACAAGACTATCAGCCCACTGTTCCGTGGATCGCCACTCTTGATCCTCCAACTTAAGCAAAGCTCTAGGAATGCAGTTTTTTTTAACCTCCCGTTCCTTCAGATGCATTTTAGGAACCTTCTGTGATTTCAGTGACTCTCGACCTTTGAATACTTTTGCCACGGGCAGAAATGGCCACTGCCAGGTCTATTTTATTCCTCTGCACCAAGCAGATTTTGCCTGACCGCTGGGCCTGTCACCGGGTACTCATGCTGGTTCTCCCCTGAGGTGAAACGAGCCTAAGGCTCCATCCCAGTACGTAAAAACTAGTACATATCCTGCTGACTCTTTCTCTGGTGCACTGATTTACAAAATAAGATCAAGGTTACACCTACTGCATTCTGGTGGCTGATAACTTTGTAGTGTCCCATAAATCACATTGATGAATACAGTTCCAGGAAACACAATTAGTTTTATTCAGAATTTCTTACTAATTATTTGTTGATGTACCAGCTTATAGTGTGTTTCAGGCAGTTGAAGGCTGTTTGCACCTGTTATTAAAGGGATAGTTCACCCAGAAATATATTTTTTTGTCATTAATTACTCGCGCTCATGTCGTTCCCCATCAGTTCAAGTCTTTTGTTCATCTTCGGAACACAAATAAGATCTTTCCTCGATTGATAGCTACGCAACTCCCACTTTGATGCTTCATAAAGTTCTTTAAGAGATCGTAAAACTAATCCATATTAATTGAGCGGTTTAGTCCACATTTTCTGAAGATATTGAATCGCTTTATATGACGAACAGATTGAGTTAAGGCTTTTATTCACATAAAAATTCATCAACTCACACATTAGTTATGGTAAACAGAAGCTCAAACATGTTCGCTTGACATACAAGAACCAATGAGGTTCCTTCTCGTGTGTTACGCAGCACGTTTGAGCTTCTGCAAGACGTTTGTTCTCACGTGATAAGCAGGTTCGGTTGAGCTTAAATTAAATCTGCTTAACAGGTAAAGCGTTCTAGTCTTTTCTAGATTTTTTTCTTTTTTTTAAATCACCCTATCCATTTTTTGAATGTATATTATTGCTCTTATTGTGAATAATTATCCAGGCGCGTTTCATTTTTAATTTTTTTTTTTTTATCTTGTAATTATTCATTCAAATATCATAACTTAATATTCCTGTGAAACTACATGTTTCTCTCTGATGACTTGTGTTGGAATTCTCTGCTTAAACTCTTTCTTACAATCAACTTCAGATATGCCTCCATCTAATCAACTAAATCCTCGCCCTACACTTTTATCTTTTTCGTAATCTGTTTCACTCGGATGTACGTCATCTGTTGCTCCTTCCGTCACATCCTTCCGTCACATCAGCTCCTTCCGACTTTAAACCTTTTGTTTTAGTAAAGTGGTTGATTGAAAGGTGAGAGGGCGGTCCATTGTTGCTTTGTGCAGATCAGTGTCACAAATGCAAGATCTCTTGCGTTTTTTTAGCTATATTACAATATGATAAGCGTGATCAGACCACAAAACATTTTAGAACATGATTATTCCTCTATTCATCACTAACTACTTCACTAACTACTACTAAACAATATTTATACCAGATGGTTTTGAGGTCTGTGTAAGGGTACAATGTAGGGGTGTAAATCGGACAGTTCATCACGATTCGATATCGATCCTCTCAGCCAGCAATACAATATTTGCCGATACCTCAAAAAATTCTGCAATACGATTCGATTTGATTCAAGGCTATATTGATTGATTTATCGATATTTAGATATTATGTGCCAAGTTTACACAACCAGTTACAATTATTAACTCACAAATGCAACCAAAACATATAACATGAACATTTAATTAAACACTGCACATTGCCTGAAAATTGCACACCCTCTCCCAATTGGGACATTTACAACAGAAGAGTTAATTTGCAAAAACTGATAACTCCGGTCTTGTTAATTTTCATAAATCATGTTTTTTTTTATTTTTTTTATTGTGCATTCCAAGTAATATCAATCAAACTGCAGCTGGGTTGTTTTGCCAGTAATAATAATAATAACATTGAAAGTGTGTTTTTTATATATTTAAAGTAATTTTTTGTAACGTTAATCTCCTCAACTGACATAGACGCCTGACAAACTTTGTTGTTGTGATTAGACGCACAGGGAGCTACCGTGCTGCTTTAGCAAGGTTCCGATCAAGTTCGTTGAAATTATCCATCCTCGATCACTTTTAGTCAGCTTTGACGAAACTCCTCTCAGTTAGCGAGTCTATTTTCGAAGTGACTAACAGCCTTGTCACATGACCTGAATACTGCACGTTGATTCGCTAAAATTGACTTTTTGGGTTGTGTTCACAAACAACAAGGGTGCTGCTTGTCGGTTTCTGCTGAAAAACATGAACTCGTGTTTAGGGTTCAGTCCATCTTGTCAGACATCTATTTCAGCTGAGAAAAGATACATTAGTATGTGGAGAGTGTCAAAATAAAGGTACCGTATATCGATATTTTATGTGTGGCATCGATCCATTGTATCGTTAGACGTTTGATCGATCCATATCGATGTATTGTTACACCCCTAGTAAAATGAACTTTCAAGAGTCACGTTCATTTATATATGTACACAGTCACCTTCATTTATATATGTACACAGGTCTAGAGTCTGTTTTACTTTGTTTGCCCGTCATGTCCACTACATGCATGAATGAGGTCGGAATGCATCATATCTTAGTGTATATCTCCTGCATTCCCCAAACTCCCATCATGTCTGTTCACAACAGCACTCAGAATGCTGTGTGCATCTCTTTGCTCTCTTCTTCAGCCCACAGCTGTGTGAGCTGGTGGGATGGGGCTGTACGGAGGAGAGGAGCAGCAGCAGCAGACATACTTGGCAGCTCAAAGAGAGATCAGAGGAGTCTGGTCTTGTACACAGGTCTAGATTTCACACAGTGTACGGCAAATTCAGCAGAGGGGAGTTTCCGCATGTCAGGGATGAAGTCGCTCCTGCACAGTGACAGATTAAGAGCTGCAGAATTACGTCTAGTATATAACTTTACACTTTTGTGTCATCTCTTCTCTGTACCCGCAGCGTTTCATTCAGTATCTGGCCTCAAGAAACACACTCTTCAATCTGAACAATTTCCTTGACAAAGGTGCATTGCAAGGTATGTAAGAAACACCTTTACTGTCTCTAAAGCATTGTATGCATACACACACACTGATGATAAACCCCTCGTTCTGTCCCTCAGGTTATGACATGTCCACATTCATCAGGCGGTACAGCAGATATCTCAACGAGAAAGCTCTTTCCTATAGGCTGGTGGCTGTGGACTTCACCAAGATGAAAAGAGGGTGGGTAAACCTCACTTCTGCCTGGAGTCAAGATTGTGTTCAAACATATTGTCTCAGCAGGACACAATCTAATCATGCTAGCTCATTACTCCGATAATTAAGTTGTTTTTAAAGTTGATTTTTTTTTAAGCGCTAATTAAGATTGCGAGTAAGTGGCGATTACTGATTGTTTGTTTATCTGTTTATGGAGCAGTATTGATGGAGTCATGCGCACCATGAACACAGAGAAGCTGATCAAAACGTTGCCTATCATTCAAAACCAGCTGGACGCGCTGCTGGATTTCCAGGTTTGTGATGGAGAACATGCATACATGCTTTAAAACTTCCCAATGATTTTTCTCTTGTCTTTGTTTTACTAGTTATATGCTTCATAACCCCTATTTAAAAAATGCATGCAGTACCATTCAAAATATTGTGCATTTTTGAAGTCTTTTATGCTCATTAAGGCTGCATTTATTTGTTAAAAATACTGTAAAAGCTGTAATATTGTGAAATAATATTATTACAATTTAATTGAGCTACTTTCTATTTTAATATATGCTAAAGAATAAAATTTATTCTCGTGAAGACAATGCTGAATTTTCAGCCGCCATTACTCCAGTCTTCAGTGTCACATGATCTTTCAGAAATCATTCTAATATGCTTGATTTGGTGCTCAAGAAACATATTATTATTATTATCAATTGTGAAAATAGTTCTTTTTTTCTATTTTTGCATTTATTTAAAATAGAAATCTTTTGACACATTATAAATGTTTTACTGTCTTTTTTGATCCGTTTAATGCATCCTTGCTGAAGTATTCATTTCTCAAAACATTTTTTTACTGACCCTCAAATTTTTAACAGTGGTGCATATGTAAACAATTAAAATCTGTGCAGACAGAATGCATGAATATGTACAGTGTGAAAAGCTTCTTATTATATTCTTTTAATGAAAGTGATTTTTCACTCTGGAAAGATGGGTCAATGTTTACATTGCAGATTATTTGATTACTCTTGTGATTGAAGTGATAAATTCAAGTAGGCTTGGCAACCCTTAAGCCCCAGGTTGCAAAATCCTACTTTAACAGAACAACATTGATGTTGATTCAGTCCAAGCTATTTGGTATGATATGTACTCTCTCGTGTGGATGTGTGGGTGTGTGTCTGTAGGCTAACCCTAATGAGCTGACTAACGGAGTGATCAACGCTGCCTTCATGCTGCTTTTCAAAGACTCCATCCGTCTGTTTGCTGCCTATAATGAGGGCGTCATCAACCTGTTGGGTAAGAGTAATCTACTCCCTCTTACTCTAGAGAACGTTCTTCTCTCATGCTCTGCTTTAGGGGTTAAGTCTTTCTGCTTTCTGAGCAAAGAACCGTACAGTTGATGTTGACACTTTTCGTGACATTGGTTCAACTTTGCTTTTTAAACCGGAAGAACGAAATGGCTCCGAAAAAGATCAAATATCCACATTTAGCTATTGTGTCTGTGGACCGGAGCAGACAGTGCACGCTCCGGCGGTTAGCGTGACTAATGCGAAACTAGACTACATTCGCCCCAATGGAAAGCATATTTACACTATATGAATTGTTTCCTATCTTCTATATAAAATAGTAATCGTGTGAACAAGTGACTGATTTCAGCCACAGCTTCGGCGTCTATTTGGGGCGGGATGCTGTAGATTCTAGAGAGCATTTGATTGGACAAAAAATCTGATGAGAAGCTGAAGTGCAGGGCAATGTCATCAAAATCATTGATCCGTATTGGTGGAAGTGAGAGACTGTAAGTTTCGAATGCTTAAATCTTCTAAATGTGAATTTTGTCATTGTTTTGGAGAACATTAGCTTATAGATAACTTTAAGGATAACATATTCAATAATAAACATAATGAGTGTTATTGTTGTTTGCATTGATGTGCAACCTGTACATATCTGATAACATAAAATAAATGTTTTAGGGTTTCATGGCCCTTTGATGAAGTGAGGTCAGATTTAGTTTTAGATTTTTTTTTTAAGCTCTTTGTTTAAGCTCTATTATTCAGTCGTTAAGCCAGTCATTTCCCCGTGATTTTAATTATTTTGTTTTATGTCGTAACATACGGCGTTTAGGTTGATGATTTGAAAAGACATTAGACTGCTAGCTGTCCTTGAGCGAACCATTACAGCAGCTTTTATATGACCCTGGCTCCGTCAGCCCAGAGTGTTTTGACAGTCCTCTGATGGATAATTGCAGTCTTTATCTATTTGAGTCACTCTGCTAATCGTTCTCTCTGTTCTCTCTCTCTCTCTCTCTCTCTCTCTCTCTCTCTCTCTCTCTCTCTCTCTCTCTTCCCTTTTCAGAGAAATACTTTGATATGAAGAAAAACCAGTGTAAAGATGCTTTGGACATCTATAAAAAGTTTCTGTACAGGATGACCAAGCTGTCAGAGTTCCTTAAAGTGGCTGAGGTACCAATGAGAGACACACACACACACACACACACACACACACACACACACACACACACACACACACACACACACACACACACACACACACACACACACACACACACACACACACACACAATCAAAGGTATTTTGATATGACAGGTCTGAGATTAGACAGGCTGTCTAGACCCCTCTGCTCCCACTATTTCTCTCTCCCTCTCTCTCTCTCTCTCTCTCTCTCTCTCTCTCTCACCCTCTCCCTCTCCTTCTCTGATATCTATATCCCACAATGCTCTGGCATTCATATTCTCTGGATAGTTGCATGCACAGAGACCATATTTAGTGTTGCGGCACTGCATTACATTGCCTTGCACAATCCTCATGGACTGTGCCCATAAACATATACATGTGCCTTCTCTGCCAAAAGTGATTTGTTTGTCACTGCATTTGACGTCTCATTTGATATTCACCTTGATTTGATATTGTTATATATTTGATATAACGAGAAATTTAAAGATTTATAGTGATTTTATAATGTTACAAAAGATTTCAATTTGCAAAATATTTCTATCCAAAGTTATAAATTGTAAAAAAACAACAACATTCTACATATATATTGGTTTCCACTAAAATATTAAGCACCACAACTGTTTTCAACATTGATAATAATAGAAAATGTTTCTTGAGCACCAAATCAGCTAATTAAAGGATCATGTGACACTGAAGAGTAAAATTCAGCTTGCCATCACAGGAACCAAATTACTTTTTTAAACATTAAAATTAAAATAGAAAACGATTATTATATATTGTAATATTTCACAATATAAATGTTTTTACCGTATTTTTTTTTTAATCAAATAAATGCAGATTTGGTGAGCATAAAAGACTTTCAAAAACATTAAATAAAAATCTTACCAACCCTATAACGGTAGTGCACATATGTAAATTCACCCCCAGCAATCTCTACAATCCTAATCCAGTAATCATGAACGACTGTAAAAGCTATCTTTGAAAGTTATTGGTCCAAAAGTGCGGGAACACTGCACATGGATTGTACCCCACTAAGACTGCTGTATACAGTGTGGAAACATTTGTCATTTGTCTCCTGCCATTCATACTGTGGTCGTTGATGGTTGTCATTCGTACTGTGAATTCACACGGCTTAAGTTGAGACCCTTAAAGTTTCAGAGTCCTGTCTCTCTCTCCTTCTGGCCCAGAAGAAGATCTGTGTTTGGTGCTAATAGGACTCTCACTCCCTCTTCTCTCTCTCTGACACTGATGAATTTCCATGCTGCTGCCTCCTTTCCCACAATTCCCCGCTCCGTCCATTCAGCCAGCCGTTAGACTGTCTGGTTTATTTTCAGACTGGCTGTTCTTCTGATGCGTCAAATATCTCAGGGATTTGATTTGAAAATGAGTCAGTGTCCGTCACAATGTAAGATGCTTGTCTAATTTGCTGTTTTACCCCCATTGGGTCTCATTTAAAAGTCATCATTTGTCAAAATTGTTTTTGAATGTTAACCACTCCACACGGCACAGTCAGCTGTGTGAGATCTTATCAATGTCTGTGTCCGTTCCCATTGGTCCTCCGTGGCTCTCGGCATGCCACACCACGGTTACTTTTATTTCTTTCATTTTTAAGTCACTGCATGAGGTATTGATCCGTTATGTTTGTTCTTTTTCATATTTTCCCCCCTCCCCCTCGTTTATTTGTTTGTTTACCTTTTTTGTTGTTTTGTTTATGACACAGCAAGTTGGGATTGATCAGGGTGACATCCCAGATCTCACTCAGGTCAGTGTACATTTCATCTCCACTTTCTGTTTTTCCTTCTTCTTCCTCACTATGCTGCTGCTGTGTCGTCCATCACACCACCGCTCTCCCTTTTTTCTTTTCTCTCTGTGTTCCACCTGTCTTCGTCCTATCTCTTGTTGTCTGATGTGCTGTTCTTGTACCCATGCTCACTGTTACGTTCTCTCTTGTGTTTGGTTTTAAAAAGTTCGATCAAATATCAAACACTCCCTCTCTGTTTAGTTCTCTTTCAATTGTGTGTTTAGTGATGATCACACTATTTCAGTATTATTTCTGTGTTTGAATGTGTTGACATTTCAGAGTGGGGTTAACACACTGAATGAAAGGTTATTTCCTTGTGTGGTAACACATTGTTTATTGTTCCTTTCAGACGACTAGAGGATCTTACCTTGTAGGTGGTGGGTTATTTGCACTGCTTGTATTTGACATAATCTGGGCTAATACTAGTGCTGGGTGATAAATCAAATATTTACCACACATTAAAAATTTTGTTAACCAGCATCGTTAATATATATTAGTGCTAGGTTAATCTAGGTAATCCCAAGAATCGATCTTTTAGTCTGTGCTGTTTTCAGTTGGTGAATGAACAAAACTTTGTAGCACAAGGTAAACATGAAAGAACATGAAAAGGTATTTTGAAAGAGTACAACTTACCGAAATCCGTTTCTTGTCTTGAAAGGAGCATTTTGCTAAATATATGCACTGTTGCATATTCATTGAATTTTTACTTAACCTGTTCTTTAATATTTAATATGTTTGAATAAATACGTCATGTTTTTATGACGACCACCATTTAAATGTTTCTAAAAAAAATTGTAGAAACATACCTATGTCATGGAAAAAATTTTTTATGATTACTATAAAAACTTCCTTGTGTATAAATTAAATGTAAGTAGCCTACAAATCATTTAATTTGAACCTTTAATATTATAGTGATGTACCAATGGGGGTTCCCTGTATAGTTTACAGCATTGGAGAAAATTTGTCATGTACTGTACCTGATAGATTCCAATTAATCGATTTTGAATCTGATCTAAATTGAACCAATCGCAAGCTTGTGAATTAAAATGGAATTGTGAAATTTGTGTTAATGCCCAGCCATAATATTTATGTTTATAAGAAACCTGTGGCAGTTTTGCACTCATCATAGGTACATAAATATGTTCATATTTTAACAAAAATATTATAATACCATCTTTTGAATGAAACCAGGGACATATAAAAAATCAAACTGATAATATTTGGGTAATTTTTTTTTTTATTACTATGTATTGTTGGACTGTTCCACATAATATTGGAATGAGAAGAATAATAATTAAATATATAAATATTATAATAATAATAATATAAATGCATATTTATATAATAATAATAGTACTATGTAATATCGATTAATAATTTATATATATGCACATTTGTATGTAAAATAATAAAATGTATTAATAAATAATAAAAATACATCAAAGATCATCAAATGGTAAATATTGAGTTAACTTTTTTAGCTATATCTCCCAGCTCTAGTTTGTTCCTGACTGCATCAGCAGATTCATCCCTTTAAAACCAGGCTAACTGATTAAATGTGTCTCAAACTGCCATCTTCTGCCCTGTCACTTTGCAGGCATGGCTGTACATCGCTTTTTCTGCTGATCTGAGACCAGACGTGCAGTTGTCTCTTTATGGTTTGATCAAATCGTTGGCTCAGATCAGCATAAAAGCAAATCCCCTGCTGGGTTGCATGGCGGCTTCATGCTTGTAAACCCCCTGGCCATCAAAGTTGGAGAAGGTGGAGCTCTCTAGCACAGAACGAGAGCTATACTGTATGTTTTTTACCCGATGCCTGGTTTCGCCTTTACGTGAGAAAACTGCCCCAGCGGCCCTTCGTTTGTAGGATTGTGATGAAGTATTCATGTAACCTCACTTTATCCTTTGCGTTGCCGGCACACACATCTATAATGTAGCCATTTAATCAAAAGCCTGTTCTCGTCGTCTCTTCTCCGAAGAAATCAAATCAGACAGGAAAGAAGCAAATTAAAAGCTGTTACCCTTTCATCTCTGTTTTTTATCTCACTTCTGTGGAAGTAATACATTTTCCCGCTTAGTTAAAATGTTCGTTTTCTACTTCTATTTGAATTGTAGACTGCTGCACATGTATTTTTCCTCTCTTTTGGCTTCTGTTTTCTGTGGGATGGATTAAACCCAAACTGCCCTCTCAGCGATGTGGAAAAAAAGCCAACCTAGATCAGATCCAGACATGTTGGCCAGCGCTGCCAGCTAGGCCCAGTCAAAGAGCTTACCTTCCCCTTAGTTCGTAAGAGCAGTTTATACACGATTTGTCTGTTCTGGAAACTTGGCTCAGAGCACCTGCTCTTTTCACCAACCATGAGCTCTGAGCTTGTGCTAACATTTACTCTCATTTGAATGAAACAGCACGAGGTGTGTGTGCTCTGCTCTTAGGTGCTAACACACACATTCCGTGTTTGCTGATCTGGATCGTTTAATGATTCCTCTTGTCGTTAAGATAATTATTTTCGAAGGAAACAAATCCTAGATCGGTATAAAAGGCTCAGAGGAAGGTTTTAGTTAGATTTGCGACTCAAAACACAAGAATGTCTCGCAGAAATCCTGAAGTGCTAGTTCCAAAAGCCAGTGTAAAGAGTTTAATGTCATGGATTTTTATATTGGTGACCTCATGGGTCTGTCATGAGTTTGAGGTTTGGATTTTCAAGTGTGCATGCCACTTCCTCTCTTTTTATATTTGTACTCTTCCTCTCTCTTGTTTTCTGAGCTTGTTTATCCTTTGCCTGTACTCCTCTTCACAAAAGCTTAAAGCATGCTCCTGTTATTATTTGCTGAAACTTGGGTTGATTGAGTGGGTGTGTGTGTGTGTGTGTGTGTGTGTGTGTGTTAAGTGTGTTTGACTGTGTGAGTGTGATACTCTTTAAACCGGTTGCTGTATGTTTTTGTTGAGTTCTTGACTTGTCTTTTTTCTCCTGCAGGCTCCCAGCAGTCTCCTGGAGGCTCTTGAGCAGCACCTGGCCTCTCTGGAGGGAAAGAAAACCAAGGAGCTCTCCGCTGACAACAGGTTCGAAACCTTACAGATCCAAACAAATCCAGAATCACATTGTAAAGCCCTATTTGGGCATTTGTCTGTGAAGTAATTGTCAACCAAATAAAACTTTCACACATTTGAAAGGTTCATAAAGACTTCGTAGAATAAATCCATATGAATTGAGCTGTTAATCCAAGTCTTCTGAACAAACACGACTGCTTTACATGTTGGCCAGGTTTAATTTAGGCTTTGATTCACACAACTTACTTAGAGCTAATCAAATATGGTAAACACAGACACTTAACTGCGCCGACATGATGCGCGAGAACCAATGAGGTTTGTTCTTGCGCATGAAGGAAGCACGGTTGACCTTCCATGTTTACCATGTTTATCAATAGATGGGGACAAAAGGATTGCATCACCATGAATTAATGGTAATGAACAGAGATAGCAAGAAAAGCGTTGATCATTGGATTTGATCCATAACAGGTCCCAGAAAGCCTTTTTACAGAACCTACCAAATTTAACATTCACTGACATGTATATATATATTTAAAACCTGTAAAAATGTTTTCTTGGTGGTACCATGTGTTTGGTTTTCACTTCCATTACTTTGCACTGCTATTGATCATAAATATAGCGAATTAAAGTCACTTGATTGAATAAGATTAATTGAGTAGCAGGCTGGTCATACAATAACATATGGTGGGCACAATAAGCACCCAATTTTGTGTAAAATTAAAACAGATTTTATTAGGCAATACACTTTAAATTTTAATTAGGCTAATGGCATCTCAATTATCTCAACATTTTAAAACAGAAAAACAAAATTATGTAGTCAATTTCATGCCACCTCTTAACAGCAACCATTAGCAAGAGATTTATATATAGCCACATACTGACTTCTTTTGGGGTTGTGAACAGTGTTAAATTGATCAGGTCTTAAAGAAATGAAAGGGAAATCTCACTTCTGTGTGGATCTGTGTTTTTGTCTGCAGAGCCAACACTCTGTCCAATGCGGTGTCGACCCTGTCCAACACCGGGATGTCCTTCTCCTTCTCATCCAGCAGGATGGACGAGAAGGAGAAGCAACAAGCCCTGGAGGAGGAGCAAGCCCGTCTGCAAGCACTCAAGGTAGGCCATGTTCTCTCCCATTATTATCTGTGAATGAACATGTTCTCTTCTTAATTATATTTATATAATAAAAATATAGAGAGAGAAAGAATATAAAGAGTATACAATATAGGCATATCCCAACTCCTCCTAGAGAAGGCTGTTGCAACCGAGATTTGGCTGGATTGGAGCTGGTGTTCTGGGAACATTGTGTCCTACACATACGTGATTGTTTATACAATACGCCCTTGTACCTTCAATGATTAGCCTCCAGCAGTAAGTGGTGAGCGAGGTTAATCAAACTTCTTTGTCCCCATCAGGAGGTACTGTCATACCTTGTGGGACATAAATACACACACAGACTCGCACAATGTACAATGTATCCCCAGATGCACCGTGGTTCCGTATCTGAATAGTGCAAACATTCAGAGCAATTTCAAAGTCCAACATCAAAATATTTACACAGCCCATGTTCGAATAAGTTTGTGTGAAATTGAACTGGTGTTTCTTTTTGATTCATTGTTTTCTCAACACTCCTGCAGGGGCAAGTTTTCTAGCTACCGCTTTCTCTTTCTGTGTTTTATTTTCTTTCCACATTTTCTCAGTGTTGTAAAGGGCATATCGAAAGGCATAAAACCTCAACATGTCGCAACCTACTTCCTCTCTCTTTAGAAAATCTAGGGCTGGAAAAAAATTCAGTGTTTCTTATTAAAGCTGGCAATTTAAAATGAGATTTGAAATAAATAAAAAAGCTCCAGGTTTGCTGTGATTGTTTGTAGGGCTGCATTTGGCCAAATATTTTGTGTCGATATGACTATAATTAATAATAATAACTATTATTGTTGTTGTTGTTGCATTTTTAAGACACTCCTGGTTTAATGTTGTTCTGGGCAGCATGGACAGACTTTAGACCAGACATGACTCTAGGTTTTGGTTGATCTAAAGGCAACTCATTTTACTCTAGTTACTTGCTTGGCTCGAAATGGTCCAATGTATTATTGATTTATGACTTTTCTTGTCTCTTTCTCTTTTCATATGGTTGGTTTTGGCTGTTCTAGTTGCTGCCAAGGGGAGTAACTTGGGAGATCTTCTTTGATTTCAGCCATCTCTTATCCACCTTTTTCCCACGCCCCATGATGCTTTCCGCGAATTATGGGAGTAACTTCCTTTAAACTGTAAACAATCAGTGAAAGGCTCGCTCTGTTAGCGGCAGCTCAATAAATCCTTTTTTTAAAATAGCTGGGTACAATGAAGTAACATTTTTCTACTCACCCTTCAACCATCGAACATTAAAAGGAAACTTTAAAAATGTAAAAGCATTAACAGATTACTAAAACAGACCATGAATAACCCCAAAATCTTGATTATTTCTTCAGCAATATTACAGACGAGTGAAACAACTATAGTAATATTTGTCTATCTACTGTATATTATGTAATGTTAGCACTGTGTGATAATATTTTCAAAGTTCTTCCCATCGTTTTGACAGATAGCAAATATTATATTTACTTGCTTTAGCAACGTTCCAGAACATACTGCTAATAGGGATAAAAAGTGAAAAAGAGAGACAATTACATTTTAAAGCATCAGTTGAAAACAAACGGGGGATTTGTTGGGGGGATTCTTAGTGCATTCCAATGAATCATTCATGGGATGTATCCTAAATTAAATCAGGAGAGCTGACCAACAAATGCGCAGTATAATTTATCTTTTTCATACTGTTACAGCAGAATACAAAGAAAAAAAGAAAATAATCAGAAGGAAAAGAACGCAGCAGACTGTAAAGAGCTCTTGTCACAGATATTTTTCTGTTACCATATCACATTAAAATACCAAGCGTTACGTTATTCTTCTGACGTCTGAAAATACTGACAGCTCATTTAGTCAAACTGACTGATTATTTTTGGCGCAACATCATAATTTGTTTCAGTCTTTTTGAGTGGAAGTTCACCAATCCAGAAGTTCCTCCCATAATTCAAAACGCAACATGCTCGTCAGGAAAAACGGTGGATACAGCCACAATACAGACCCACTTCATATGCCTGACTTGCTGTAATCTGTCTGATTTCTCAGAGCTCAGATAAGGAAATGCTCTGTGCTGTCCTGCTCTACAGTGACCATTACAATAGTATTCAGCCAAACAGCCCATTCTTTACATATTTTACATTCTCTGTGAATGTTTTTTCCTGTGCTTTGTGTGTTTGTATAGAACCAGCGTCTGAAGGAGATCGGCATACACACCCCCTCCGCCTCCCCCAGCACACAGTCTATGGGCGGTGTCAACAACCACAGTGCGGGCATGGACCTGTTCACCAACACCACAAGCCCACCCTCAACAAACAGGTCATTGACATACTGTACATGACTGCAGTAGATATTATACCAGACGATAATACAAAACACAATACGTCTACAATATGTATGACACACAGCATAAACACACAAAAAATACAGTACACATTGTCCAAATGTTTGAGATTTTGAATAATCTAAAAGGTTGAATTTATACACTGCATTTGGCTCTTTTTGGGTTGATGGCTGGCTTTAAACTCCTGTTGACATCATGAATCTCGTGATTGTTGTGTGAGTCAGCCTCGCCGATGATG
Organism: Squalius cephalus; assembly: GCF_949319135.1. NCBI lineage: Eukaryota > Metazoa > Chordata > Actinopteri > Cypriniformes > Leuciscidae > Squalius > Squalius cephalus. The sequence goes on along the minus strand of NC_137124.1, from coordinate 16,570,816 downwards.
CGAGTTGGTTGTCGTAAGATGTGGATAGGTGGTCACGACCCAGTCTTTTCACCCAGTCTGACTTTTAATGCTTTTTGAAGGTGTTTGCTGATTTTTGGCTCTGGACTCAAAGCTGCTCAGTAATATAATCCAAATGTGCCATTGGTGAGAATGAAAAAGCCTTGTACAGTGCTCCAGACAAAAAAAAATCTATTAAGGAGCCATTACCTCCTAGAAGGGAAGAAAATAGTCTTCTCTTCACATGCAATTATATTGGCGGCATTGAATACAATTTTTAGCCCATTCCATTCTTTCTCATGTTTCAAATATAAGGATTATGTGATATATAGTGCATATATTTAGCAAAATGCCCCTTTCTATAGTTATTTTTCTAGCTGACTAACGAGTTTTAGCATGGCCTTTTTGAGGTAAAAAGTTCTCAAGTTGTTTTATGCAAGGTCGAAATGCTCACTGTCTGATCTGTCAGGAAATTAAATAGCACCAAAACTACATTTATTGCTTGTATTTTGAGATAAAATTGACAGAATTTGAAAGCTGAAAGTTTATTTGTTTACTAAACTTAACAAACACATTAAAAGTGACATATTAAAGATAACAGTTAACAAAGTACAAATCTTTCTGTGATTATGGATGGCTGCGCTACAAATAATGTGAAGTTCAGGCAGTAACAGAAAACAGCAAAGATTAAAAGATATTTAGGACAAGAATTCAAATCAGTATCAATTAAAAACGAGAATTGTGGATGATCTCGTCCACACAGCTGACGTTTATCTGTTTTAGTTTATCCACGTTGTGCGCACAAAATAGATTCTGCCTTCCTGCAATTTTAGAGTACTTGCACATTCATTCTTTGACACGTCTCCATTGTTTTCTCTCATGCTGGCACAGCCGTCAGCGTTGTTGCTCGATAGAGATGAGGGCTTTGAAAAAGCCTGATATTTTCCGGTTTGACATGCGTTTTTGTCACGGAAAGCTGATACGTATTTTGGCACTCGCTCGAACTCAGTAAATCGATAATTTCTCAAACTGGGGGAGCGCTCTCTCTCTCTCTCTCTCTCTCTCTCTCTCTCTCTCTCTCTCTCTCTCTCTCTCTCTCTCTCTCTCTCTCTCTCTCTCTCTCTCTCTCTCTCTCTCTCTCTCTCTCTCTCTCTCTATATATATATATATATATATATATATATATATATATATATATATATATATATATATATACTATCGTTCAAAAGTTTGGAGCAAGTTTCTTTTTTTCTTTTTTGGAAAGAAGTTTCACTCACCAAGGCTGCATTTATTTGATTAAAAAATGCAGTAAAAATTGTCAAACGTTATTATAATTCAAAATAACTGTTATATAAATAATTTTTTTTTCAATATTTTGTTAAAATTTAATTTATCGTGAAGGCACAGCTGAATTTGAATCAGCCATTTTTCCAGTCTTGTCACATGATCCTTCATAAATTATTCTAATATGCAGATTAGGTGATCAAAAATTTATAATGGTTCTTAATATTAATGGTTCTTATTATTATATTTGTGGATATCGGAATTCCATATATCAGGATTCTTTGATGAATAGAAACTTCAAACGAATTGTTTTTATTTGAAATGCAAATCTACAATGTAAAAGTTAACTGTATACTTGCTGAATGAAAGTATTAATAAAATAAAATAAAATAAAATAAAATAATAACTTACTCACTCCCCAAATTTTTGAAAGACAGTGTGTCTTAATGTTGCTTGTAAGTTGTCTTGTAAGTTGAGAACCTCTGATCCAGTTAATGGAAAACCTTCAAATATTTTCACACACAACACTACATTTTCTATAAAATAGCATAAAATACTGCAATATATTTACAAAATATACACAATCTCTGTGGTTGTATTTGAATATATTACTCTTGAACTAATGTCCTTTTTTCCCACAGCATGCCAAACCTCACCAGTGACTTGTTTGACCTCCAGCCTGCCTTCGTTCCTGCTGTGCAGAGCGCTCCTATCTCCAACAGCAGCAGTGCCTGGGGAGGTGCGGCCCACTCCACCCACCCACACCCACACACACACGCACACACCCCATCACTAGTGCCGCCTCTGTTGCTTTACCACTTTAGATCGCTGACCTTTAATATAGTCCCAGAAAAATCATTAGAACAGATCAATCCTTTGTTAACTTGCAGTAAATGTTCATTTAATTATTTATTTGTTCACTTGCTAGTTCATTCCTATGTACATTTATGTAGCTGTTTCAAATCCTTACAAGCTGTATTTGTGTCCCCAAATGCTGCCATGAGCCCTGGGTGTCCTCCAAGTTCACACTTTGTACACTAAAATGTGGAATAAATACTTTTTTAATGTTTTTGAAAGAAGTCTCTTATACTCACCCAGGCTGCATTTACAGTAAAACAGTAATATTGTGAAATATTACCATTTAAAGAACGTTTTTTTTTTTTATATTTTACAATTTAATTTATTCCTGTGAGTGTGACGGCAAAGCTGAATTTTCAGCAGCCTTTACTCCGGTCTTCAGTGCCACATGATCCTTCAGAAATCATTCTAATATGCTGATTTCTGCTCAGTTATTATCAATAAATGTTGACGCTCAGTTTTTAATAATGGCTCTTATTATTATCAATCTTAACTCTGACTCGACTGCTTAATATTTTTGTGGAAACCGTGATGCCTTTTTTTTCAGGATTCTTTGAGTAGAAAGTTCAATGAACAATATTTTTTAAAATAATAAATTACATTTTAATATCATTTGAAATCAGTTCTTTAAAATGTTAATAATATTTGACAATATTTTTGTTTTTACTGTATTTTTGATCAAATAAGTGCAGACTTGGTGAGTGAGATTCTTCTTTTGAAAACTTAACTCTTAATTATTCCAAACTTTTGATAGTGTAATGTCGTATAGACTGTTGGGTTGTTGTGTGCAGTGATGTTTGCTTTGCAAAAATGCATAATAAGAGTACATCACGACCACAAAGGGAGCACTCTTCTAGTTTAGAAGATCACAAATGAGACACCCTACAATTTTGTGGACGTCACGAAAACACTTGAGAGAAGTCCACATCAAGTGCGTCATTTAGGACAGTGCTGTAAGGAATCATTTTAGAGCATCGCAGGCCCAGTGATGTCCTGAAGTGTTGTTTAGATGTTAATGTTTTTAACCAATGTTTTTGTGTTTTTTTTTTTTTTATTTCTCGTACCCATCCATCCTATTGTGTCGGTTTAGAACGACGTTTTCTAGATATTCTGAAGCGTGACCGGTTTGCGGACCATTAGTATTAGTACCAAGTATCTCTGTGGTTGGGAGCCTTGCTTAGTGTCAGAAGTTCATTTTCAGCAGTTCAGCACATCTGCTGGGATAGTGTGAATTGAGGACACAAGGTACAGAGTGTAGACACACTGCCAGACTCTTAACTATGCCAGGATTTGTAGGTCACAGCATGCACTTGGAGCGTACGCTTTACAGCTAGTGGGCAGGTGCGCCGAGGGCTAGCCAGACGCACAATGAGATTCAGGCCTCTAGAGACCCACATATACTACTAACAGCGCAAAGACACACCAATGTAGACAGATGGAGGAATGAGGTGTTTTTAAAATGGGAAGGACTGCTGAGTAATGAGCAGAGGAGTGAGAAAGAGCCACAGGCACAGATTTAAGCTGTATATTGTTATTTACGTTAGAAATTGTGCAATAACTATAGGAGTCCACAGAATTTTCGGCTGTCTGAAGCACTTGGGCTGAAAATGGTATTTAGTAACATTTTCAGACAAAATCGGCATTTAATGGCATTCTTGGATGGATGGAAACTGTTATCAGAAACTTTAATATACAGGAGGATACAGTATGCATGTAAAATGGTCCAAGTTTAACTGGGCTGCACAATTTGGCCTCAAAAAAAGTATATTGTGATTTACAATGACATGCATTGAGATTTAAATTGTGATATGATGAACATTTACATTTTTTTATTGCTGTTATTTAGATATCCAGGCAAAAAGACATAAAATCACGTTTAAAATAGCATGTGCCAAAATAACAAGATTAATAATAGGCAATTTTAGATTAACAAGCCAGCGATTTAATAGGCCATATCATTACTCAGATTTTATTTTGATGAATCGTTTAGAATCAATTTAAATGGTGGCTCATCTGTGATATATTGCCAGAAAAGAGGTCATGTACGCTACCGTTTAAAAGTTTGGGGACAGTAATAAATCTCTTACTTTTTGTTGTGCTGCTTAATTTTTTTGCAGAAACCGTAAAATATATATATTTTTCATGATTCTTTAATGAATAGAAAGTTCAAAACAGCATTTACTTTTGTAACTATAAATGTCTGTAATATCTGTATTGATATTAATTCACCGTTGCTGAATAAAATTCTCAGTGACCCTAAACTTTTCAACGATAGTATACACAAATGAGACATGCACATACTGGCTATAATATATGTTTGATGAGAATTTTAACTTTAATTTTAAACTCTTTTAATTTTGGTGCAATTCTGATTAATTGATTGATTGATTTATTCTCCCCTCCAGGTTAAAAAAAAAAAATCCATGAAAATCAATAGAATATCAAGGAAATTTTGATAGTGAATTGCTAAGCAACTTTTTCAATCCTTATCCAATAATCTCAAATGCCTGGAAAAGTCTTAGTGGTCTAAAGATTTGGGAACAGTATCATAGGTATTTTGCAGAGCAACAATCCTAATGTGTTGTGTGACATCTTTCCATGTTTTGTGTGTGTGTTACTCTCAGGTCTAGAGAGCAGCACTCTTCATCCCATCCCATCTTCCATTCCCACCATGAATGTAGATTTTGATGCTGTATTTGGGACTAAAGCTTCCAATAGTGATGTGAAGCCATCAGCTGGTAAAATATCTCACAAGTGTGATCTATTCATAACTGCGCTTATTAATCTTTAAAAGTTTGATCCTTGCTGTGGCGCTTAAAATCTGCAAAACTTAGTAACCTTCACCCAAAATAAATCTCTTCCGCTGGTTTTGCTGTATGGTGAGTTTGTGGAGCTTTGCTGCTGGAAAGCTGAAACGAATTTTGCAGCCGGCTGCAGCACCTGCCCGCCCGACTCGGTTCTGGAGAGATTGGGAATGTTCTTTGGGGAAACGCTCATGCTTTTTTTTTTTCCCCACTTACTCGCTCACTTCGCTGCTCTGTGGCTGTGGACAGTCTGTTATCATCCCTTCATCCATCCACTATGTGTGTGTGTGTGTTAGTGGTGCTGACTGGCATTTTTCTCCATCTGTTAATCGCTTGTTACACTCCTTATCTGAACACATACGCACACACATTTCCACTCACCAATATACTCTCTCTCTCTGCCCCTTTTCCTTCCTCTTTTTAATTTCCTTGGCCTCTTTTTTTCTTACCTTTTGCTCTTTTTGTTTGTCTCCAACCACCCCTTTTTCCTCTTTTTTTGCTCTCTTTCCTGGGTTGTGATGGCTGATCTGATGTGGTGAGTGTACATCTTTTTTTTTTTGGCCTCCTTGTTCCTGCTGGCGAAGCAGGAAGTAGAACTGTATAAATATGGCATGTGTCAGCAGACTGCCTCTCTCGCTTTCTCTCATTTACTAAAAGAATTAGCAAAAGGCCCTGTGCTATTTACCATTTGAAAACCATCAAAGGCCTCTTCAATTAATGGAACTGTTTGAGACAACATGAAATGACATTCACAACAGTGCTATTTTAGTATTGTTTATATACAAATATAGTAGAATATTTGTTCATATTTTGGCTTTTATTTTTATATTCCGTATAAGACTTTTGCTATTAATTGAATTGTAAAAATGGACTATCTATATATAAATGTAGACAGAGCTGATAGTTTGCAGTCAATTATTGAAAGGGTAAAAAAAATGTGTGTATGCTAAAGTTCAGGCTGCATTACCTACCATAGAAGTCCAAAACGAAGATTAAATACCTATTGGTTAACATTTAATCAATATCCTGTGTTGCCTATGTGATGTCAGCCAAAAAGGGAAAATCATTTAAGATTTATTACATTTTTAATCCCGCACAATAAGACCTGAAACATGTATTAAGAAGGTAAATGGGGCCAATATTTTGGTTTCATGTTGAATTTAATGCCTCAATAAGAAGAAAAGGGGATGTCATAAATTTCCAGTTTCTTTAAGGACCCCTGCCATGTTATTTCCTCTTAGATCTCAGTGTGGTTCCTCCCATCCTGACCTCATGCTCTACTCTACATCTCTGTGGGTCTTTTGTCATGCCATGAGTGGGCTCACAGGGGCTCATCCCCGCTGCTCACATCATTATAAAGATCAGCAGGACTTCAGCACGCTTTCTCTCTTCCTACTCCTGTTTGTCTGCTCTATAACACTTATGATCTAACCAGCCCAATGCGATTTAAGTTTCCAGCAACTAGCAATTTATGTGTCCATGCTGAAAGTGTTACAGCTACTCAGTGTGACACTTTCACCTCCATTGAGAGCGTATGATATTTCATGGACAGTTATATTGAGTTGATTGCGCTGATCCTGTTTTTTCTTTCCCAAGACCAGTAGAACACAGAACACTGATCTGATACTGCTGTTCATCTGTACAAATTCAATTTGATCCTTAACAATCCTTAATCGTAACAATCACGACTAACACCCAGTAGCGAATTTGGTTTGGTCAAGTCTAACTGATACCTAATTCATTAAAAAAAACTCAACACCGCAGAATTGGTAACCAAACGTATGATGAAACGTCCTTAATAGCTTTTATTGCTGGTCGCTTGGTGTGTCGCTTCTGGTTAGGTGCCAGTCTGCAGCAAAAATAAGTGGTTTGTCATTATTATAATGCTCTAATGGATTCATCAATGGAATAATCAGTCTTTTTTTTTTCAGGTTATGATGCGATAGGAGACTTGTTGAAGCCCACGGTGACGGTTCACAGTCAGGTTCCGGTCATGTCCCATCACACAGACAGTAAACTGCTGGCCAATGACCTGGACTCGTCTCTGGCTCACCTCGTAGGCAGTGAGTCCCTTTCCCTCGCAGCATTATTTGTCTGTTTGTGTGGCTTTGTTTTATTTACTTGGTCATAAGTCCCTGACCTTCAAATTGCATTTGTGCTACTCTACTGAACAGAGAGTCAGCAGCCATATGGTGCTAGATGCTATGTGTGTGTGCTTGTGGGACAGAGATGAATTAAACCCAGCTTATGGGAAATGAATAGGTCTCTGATGCCTCCACTGCTGTACGTCTTCCAACATTACGCTGATGTGAGGCTGTTTTAACAGTCTCTTCTTTCTCGCGCTCTCTTTTTAGACCTGCAGTTTGGGGGAACACTAGTCAAAAAGTGAGGATTTACATTTAATTATCTGTATCATTTCTGGTTGTGTGCTTCAACCTGTTATAAGAGGTAGTGTCTAGCTTCTCTGACTCTCTTTGTGTGTTTGCATGCAGATCTGACATGCATTGGACTCAGCCTGGAGAGAAGAAGTTGACTGGTGGCACTAACTGGCAGTCAAAGACAATGAGCAGCACCACTGCCTGGAGCCCCGCCCCCCTGCCACCCGCTGCCATGCCACCTGCCGCCATGCCCATGCCACACATGGTGAGAACACACACATGCAAATACACCAACACACAAACACTCACTCACACACACTAATATATAGCCATCTAAACATACTTGCACTACTGTTCAAAAGTTTGAGGTCAGTAAGATTTTTGAAAGAAGTTGCATTTATTTGATGAAAAATACAGTAATATTATCAAATATTAATATGATTTAAAATTACATTTTCTATTTTAATATATTGTAAAATGTAATTTATTCCGGTGATTTACGAAGCTGAATTTTCAGCATCATCTCTCCAGTCTTCAGTGTCAAATGAAATCATTATAATATGCTGATTTGCTTCTCAAGAAACATTTCTTATTATATCTTATTATTATTTATGCTGAAAACAGTTGTGCTGCTTAGTATTTTTGTGGAAACCTTGATGCAGTTGTTCAGGATTCTTTGAGTGGAAAGTTCAAAAGAAAAGCATTTATTTTAAATATAAATCTTTCGTAAAACAATTTAACAGTCTTTACTGTCACTTTTGATCAAATGAATGCATCCTTGCTGAATGATAGTGTTAATTTCTTACCGACCACAAACTTTTGAATGGTAGTGGATATTCAAACACTAATAGATTGAGTTCTGCAGTCAAATTGTTTTGGACAAAGGGCACTAAACTCTATAATTTACAAGGCAAATGATTTCCTACATCTCTGTCTCTCATATCACTCTGCAGTCTATTTCTTCTCGCATAACAATAATTTCCACTCAATATTTCATGTCCATTTATTTATTAGTACTGTAGCCATGTAAGTAGGGTCATAGCAAAATTGTCCTGATCACCCGTGACCGGATGACTGTACATTTAACCACTACTTGATATATACAGACATTCTTGCATATGTAAACAGACTTATTCTCACACAAACATAATTTCAACTACTCTTAAACTTATAAACATAAAAGAATCCATCTGCTTCACAGCAAATATCCAGATTTCATTTAGATGTCAGTAGATGGCAAGTTCTACTCTTGTTTGCTACTGTACTATATTGTGTATTTTCAGGAAATATGAGTGTGAGTGTGTTAACTTCCTGTTCTCAAGCTGTGTGTATTGATCCAGTCGGGCAGGTGAGATGTTTAGTGTGTTCTGAGACAGGAAGGAGATGAGATGATTTAGCTGTTTACATGTGTTTTTGGCGCCTCTTCTGTCTCACTCCAGTGTAGATTGAGCTCTGCATGAGTTGAGAGAGAGCAGATGTCTGTGAATGACTAACCTTCAATGTCTTTCTTTCTGTCTCCTTCCACCTTTTCTTTGGTCTGCATCTTTCTGGCCTGTTTCTCCCCCCGTCTAACGTCTTCATCTCTCCTCACTCTGTATGTTTCTGTCTTTCTCTCTATCTTCTTTCTTGTGCTTAACCCAGCAGACTGGAATGTTCTATACTAGTTATGTAAGTACCTCCTATAACTGAAAATTCTATTATCTTGAGTATCATTTGAGAGGGATCAACTCTTATTCCCTCACATTTCTCTCTCTTTTACACTCTCCTTCTCCACACCAATTTTTTTTTTATCTACACCTATTCAATCTAATGAAATAGGTTTTCAGTAAAGTGATGTGAATCATGGGTGAAAATGGTTAGTTATTTAGAAAAGCTTGCGTATATGATCGAAAATGAATATGTTCATGTACTTTGAAGCAACATACAAACCCCTGTCAAATTATAATGTTGTGATGCCTAAAATCACTTGTATAATTTAAAATGATTGATTTTAGTTTTTACCGTTTTTAATGTATTTAGACAAAATAGTAAAAAAAAAAAGTTTATAGATTAAAACAAAAGCGTAACATAAAACATCACAGCATTAGACAGATTTTTAATATTGGCGAATCCTTAACTAATAATAATAATAATTATGGCAAAGCTGTTAATAATATGGTGCATTGTTTTTTATGTGACTTTTTTTAGCTTGAGCTTGTTTACCACAGTGATTGTTTGTTTCATGTACTCTTGAGACTAATTAAAAAACAATAGTTTGATGTCTCTTTGAGTCTCTGGTTCCAGACCTTATGACCCAAAGGCATTTTTTACATTCTGTGCGAAGAGGCTGAAAATGGATACTCTGTGTGAATAGGCTTTTACTCTGACTTCCAACACCCTCTTTTTCCACTTCATGCCTGATAAACACAGAAAATGTCATATGTTGATTTCCCTGTGACATATAGATGTTTGTTCGGTCTTTCGTGCCCTTTCTGTAGCATTTGATGCATTCATCTTTTGACTTGCAAACCAGACCTGTGCAAATGTGTGTTTAGGGACTGCATTTTACGTAACTTGCTTACGATTCAAAACTGATGAATACATGCTAGATGCCAATGAGTAAAAATCAATGCTTGTCATGTTCAGAATAAGGTGTCAAATGAGGTGTTAGGCTTTTAAGTGCATGACAGTTATTCGGGTAAGTAAGTGTTTTAGGGAAAACTCTTTCAGACATACACTACCATCCAAAAGTTTGGGGTTGGTAAGTTGTTTTTTAATGTTTTGGAAAGGCTGCATTTATTTGATCAAAAATCAAAAACTACTATTTAAAATAACTTTTTTATTTTGATGAACATTTTAAAATGTAACCGTTTCCATTTATGCAAAGCTGAATTTTCAGTATCATTACTCCAGTCTTCAGTGTCACATGATCTTTCAGAAATCATTCTGATATGCAGATTTTCTGCTCAAAAAGCATTTCTTATTATTATCAATGTTGAAAAGAGTTTTGCTGCTTAATCATTTTGTGAAAACCATGATTGATTTGATTAATTGCAAGTTCAAAAGAAAAGCATTTATTTGAAATAGAAGTCTATAAATGTCTTCACTCTCACTTTTGATCAATTTAATGCATCCTTGCAGAATAAAAGTATTAACTTCTTCTCTCTCTCTCTTTTTTTTAATCACACTGAACCCCAAATTTTTGAAGGGTCATTGTACAGTGAAACTTTTAGTAATATGAACGTGTCAAATCCTTGAGTCATATGTTTTTGCTCCAGTGTTGCATGTGTTGAGTGGACCAGGAAATAGATGCAGGAAAGTTGAAGTACCCCTGACCTGTCGAGGGTACAAAAGAGTGCAATTAAAGCGGATCTTTAAATGAACCTGATTAGTGAGCACAATGGTGTTGAATGAGCATACAGTAGTGTTTGATCAGTATGTCGCTGTTCGCTTAATCAGTGCAGCATTGTTTGATCAGTCAGCGCACTGATGGTTGATTTGTGGCTTTTTTTACCCACAGGCTCCTGCTCCCATGGCGTTTCCCATGACAACACCTCAAGTGCCTGTGTATGGAATGGTGAGCACTGTGACCTTACAATTAAATGGTCAGTGGCTGAAAAGAAATTAACACTGGATGTTATGTTTGTGTGGATTTAGGTCCCTCCTCAGCTGGGACAGATGGGAGGGGTTCCATTGATGACCCAACAACCCATGCTGTACAGCCAGCCTGTTCTCAGACCCACTAACCCTTTCACCCCCATCCCTGGAGCCCAGGTACACACACACACACACACACACACACACACACACACACACACACACACACACACACACACACACACACACACACACACACACACACACACACACACACACACACACACACACAGAGCTCCATGACTGTGGCAAGTACACAGATGCTCCCAGGGTCCCCGTGGATCCTTAAAAAGTCTTAAAAGGTCTTAAATTAGATTTTTTAAATTTAAGGCCATAAAAAGTCTTATTTTTACCAATGAAAGGTCTTAAATTTTAGATGACACTTTGACTTAGACTTATCTTTCGAAATTAAAACTATCTAATTAGCGTAGGCCTACGTATTATTCTTTTTAATATCTTTGTATCTTTATCTTTGTGGATTTGCTTATTCACGTGACAATTCGCGTCACTTACGGCAGCATATTAGTCTACGTCTGTCTCCTGCACGCGAGAGGAGAGAAGAAAACGAGTAAATGTCAGTTCAGTTGTAAGTTCATTCTTTATGTGCTTAGGAGTGCGATATTGTCTATGAACTATGATGATATTGTAATCATTGTTTTAACTATGTACAAGGCACTGCGAGTGCGAGCTGACATCGCGTTTGTCTCTCATGCTTGCTTTCACTGCGTGATGTGTCAGTGCAGTTATAGATGTCCCCAAATGAGTTTTTGTCTTATATTTATATCATATTATGTTGTTATATTAGAATATCACATGAGCAAGAGTGCCGTTTTCCTGTGCACAATTGCAAAAGTGCTATTTATTTTATACAACAGTTAAATTAACAATAAAGTTAACATTGTGAGTTATTTTTTGGACACAATATTGTCAATTTTCACTTTATATCACCGACGAGAATTTCATAATGATTTTTTTTTAACATTTCTTTTATTTTTTACTGAAATCTGCATTTTGAACTGAATCATTCAGTTGAACATACTGAATCATTTTAACGATTCAATGAACAATCACTTGTTTTTTGAATGAATCAGCCGTTTGAACAAATCGGTTGAATAAATAACTCCAACAACTCGCTTATTAAGACAGTGACTTGCCGCCGACCTACTGGTGGTTTTAGTTTCATATTTAAAGTATCCTTTAATTAAAACGTTAAAATTATAAATCATTTCATATTTAAATATTGAATAGCTTTATTTATGCAATTGTAAATGAGGTGTAAATATAGTAGGCTAATGCCAGTTTTGATGCCGCTTCTGTGTCACCTCTGCACTGCAAGGATGGATTTTAATTTAATGATTTAATTTGACATTGGCACTGTGTTATTCTAATATAATTTAATTTGAATGTTAGAATTTGACATAAAAGGTGATGCATACCTCTAAATACGTTTAGAAACAATGTCCATATATAGGTGAAAATGCCCCTGGAAATCAATTTAAGGTGGCAAATATTGCCCCTTAATAAAAAAGTTAATTTCGGTCACTACTGTGAACTGACCACTGCATAGAATATAAAAAATATGAATATCTTTGTGAGTCTGCTGTCAACAACAGGCCTAAACCAGCCAGGGTACCAGTACAAAAACACAATCAGTAAAATATCATCTAATTATTATCAACAAAACTTTGAAAACATCGAGACATATTTTTGTCAATATTGCGCACCCCTAATGTATGGTATTAATTTTGATTTCTTCAGGTCTTAAAAAGGTCTTAAAAAGCCTTAAATTTGACTTTAAAAATTGTGCATTCACACTGTCATTACTGAGCGATTTGATGCCGTTTTCTTCAATTATAACTCTTTGTGTGTCTTTTTACAGATGCAGTTCATGTAAGCAGCACTTCAGCAGAGCGCCAAACAAGACGTCTGAAAGGAACACCAAGCAAGTGAGAGGAGGATCCGAATACCACCGGATAAAAGGAGGGCGAGACAAAAAGAAAGAGTGTGCATATAGAGAGAAATGTGTTTGTGTCAAGAATGCTTACCTCACTGTCTGAAACGACTCACCCAACACACACACACACACACACCAAATGAGAGTGCACACAGTGTTTCATTTCTCATCTCTTGAGGTTTATTTCTTTCCTGGGGCACTGTGTCTACTGGCAGGTGTGATACATCATGGAAATCGTGGATTTTATTGCCAGTATTAAATTACCAGGCACCAAGCACTCTTCTTTTTTTTTTCTTCACAATTAATATTAATTAAATCTGAAGCCCATTACAGTGGACTTTCTGGTACTTTCATCTTTTGCTGTCTTATGAAGATGCCTGTGCTGAGTTCAGGAAAATGCACGTTACTAGATCATAAACCTGTTTAAATGGTTCATTAACACAATGCCCTGGCTTCTCATTTCAGAACAGAGAAGGAAAGAATTTGACCCATTATTTAAGGTGCTCTGCACCCCCAAGCACTTTACACATGCATTTATGTGTAACATAATATACAACATTGAGATTGTCTCTTATATCTAGAACTTTAGTAGTCTAATGTTAACAATTAACATGTCTTACTGTTACTGATGTGCTTCTTCTTTGTTTATACTGGTTTAGGGGTTGTCGTTTCAGACACGATGGTGGTCTTGCACGCACGCACATTAACTGTTGTTACATGAGCCACATGAAGAGCCCCCTCTTACTGGCCTCCCACCTTGTTTTGTCACTTCCAGGACACTGATAAACATATCTGCTCCTGCTCTTCTGTGTGTTATCCAAACATGCATGTATTTACGACTACATCTCACACTTTGAGACCACTCCCACATGTACCGCCCACCCTGGGAGCAGGTGACCGGAAGCATTGGAGAAAAATCTGTTTCTAATAAGGGTTTTGTTCAATCCTTTGTTTTTTTTTATCTTTTTTTTTTTCCTAGAAAGCATGTTATATATAGATATATAGATATATTTTTTTCATGATTATTTCGGAGAATGACATGAATCTTGGTCTGTTTTATGTTGCCAAATTATGTACATTTGTAATTCGAAAAATGCCATAAGCTAGCTCCTGTACCCAGCGCATGACATCACGATTCTTTCTCGTGTTTGGAACCAAAATCAATAGCTAAAATCTACTTTTAGTCTGTTTTCGTTCAGTTCCTCAAATGCGGGGCACTGTTAACAGGGTATCTTTATTTTTGCTTTTGCAGCCAAAGCATTTTCTATCCTCCTGAAATCCCTTTAACCCTTTATAGAGCAGGTTTCCACTCCAGGCTTCACATCATCCCATAATTCCTGCTTTGTTTCTTCATGCTATGTTTAGTTTTTATTCTGCATGGATTGATGGAACGGCAGTGGAGATACAGTGTGGTTGCGGTTGTGCCATAGTAAATTAAAGCAATGAGCCCTGTGAAGCCGTGGTTTACAGTGATTTTAGAATCTCCACTCTGGGTTGTGCTTAACAACGCCGCTTAGCTGTTCTAAAATCACTGTAAACCATGGATTCACATGGTTTTTATAAAACAGGATAGAAACGTTTCAAACATTTAATTTGATATATCAAATAATCCTTCTGCCAAGCAATGGAGTTCTTACTTCCACCTGTGATAAGCCTTTTTTATAAGATAAAAAAACCCTCCTCTTTACACCTGTAAGGCATGTTATAGAGCTGTTATGACATGTTTATAACAGTCAGTCATGTGCACATTGTTATCAGAATGGTTTTTGGGATTTGTAAGCTTAAGACATGCATCCTTTCGCATTTATTTGCACCAGGTTCAGCCCACTTAAAAGGGGAGTCCACCCAAAAGTGTTAATTCTGTCATCATTTACTCGCCCTCATGTCGTTTCAAACCTGTATGCATTTCTTCTGTTGAACACAAAAAATATATATTTTGAAGAATGTTGATACCAAACCGTTTCGGTTCCCATTGACTTGACAATGATAGTCAAAACTGTTTAGTAACCAACATTCTTCAAAATATCATCTTTTGTGAGATAGGGTTAGGGTGGAACGATATAAGGTTGAGTACATGATGACAGAATTTTCTTTTTTGGGTGAACTATACCTTTAAGTCTGAGTTTGACCTTCCAGCAGGTCAAGTGTGGTCATCGCTTGCTTGTGTGTGTGTGTGTGTTTGCTAAAAATCATCAGCACAAGTTCCACACCGTTGCTATAATACGTGCTGTGTGCTCCCTTCTGAAGAAACAATGTGCATCGTGTTTCTCTGCTTGCTTATTTCTGTGTGTGAGTGGGTTACTAATTCCTCGTTGAGTGACTCTTAACAAGCTTGTGAGTTTATTCTCCTTTGAGCGCTGTCAGGGTCCAGCTGCTTCAGACCGAATGCTTTTTATATGCAGGCTCAATGTTGATACTCTCGCTGGGTTTGCAAGGTAACGGGGCATTGAGGAGCGATGTTGTTTAATTAGGGTCTATTACTATTCTATTATCCCGTCACCGGAGGCTGTGTGTGTGTGTGCGTGAGCGAGAGAGTGAATATATGATTGTGAGCTTCAGGGAGGGTGAAAGATCTCAAGATGTGCAAGGGTTCTATCACGAGCCGGGGTTTCCATGGTAATCTTCAGTTTCTGGTCCTTGGCACATGCCGTTGTTGAGCACAGCTTTTCCACATTTTCTTTCTTTCAGCCATATTTTGTCTTTTTAAAACTATAATTAAAAGCTCAGCATGCATTAGCAGCCCTGCCTGTGGTGAAGAATGTGTCTTAAAATGCACGTTTATTTGGCAACCTATGAGAGTACACCAAAGGCCCTTTTTAAAATAATAAAATACTTGGTTTAGCTAAGTTAAACCAAGTTCAAGAAATAAACTTTCATGTATTTTTAGCACCACCACTGCTATGCAGAAAGACGTTTCCTTAAGTTCTTGTTCTCACAGCTCCCCCTTGTGGTCACTGTGTGCCATGTTTCACATAAACAGCTGGTAGACTTTGACCCGAGTCTTTTGTTTGGTGTTTATGGGGCGGTTGTGCACACAAAGCAAATGTCTGAGTGTATTAGACTCACCTCCTTTATCTTGAGCACTCAGCCAGACTGAAGAGCAGCCAAATCCAGAGTACTTCTGAACTACTTAGCCTGATTTCATACGCCTTGGCTCGTCTCATTATCTGGCCTGGGAAACTCAGCTCAGCAGCGGCCTTTCAGAAACGATGTGTCAGCGTGTGCCACACGTCTTAGACCTCTAGTGGGGATGCTTGGTGTTCAGGATCCTCTTCACCTTTGCGTTGTCTTGTCATGGAGCTGTCCTGGCTTTAATGGCTTTTTTTAGTGGGCTGTATGTCTGCTACATTCATATAAGCATCGTTTTATCCTTATTTTTCTGTTACAGAGATATATGCAGTATATATTTAGAAATATGTAATCAGTAGAAGCGCCATCGTCCCGGTGTATCAGCCCAGGGGAGCAATGCAGCAACTTTTTCTTATCTATATTTATCATAAAATGCCAAAAAAAGGAGAACCTCCATTTATGCTGATTTCCTCACTGTATGTTTTGTAATTTATTGATGCAGACCATAAGGAGTTTATTCAGCATGGTGAAAATTAAAAGCAGAAATTGTGGGATTGTGTTTAACTTTTTTTTTTGTTTGTCTTTCATTGACATAAATAAAGTCCCTTTTCATTCCTGAGTTGTTGTTTATTTTTTGTTTAGTTTCATTTTTTTTTTTTCTTCCTCTGCCATTTTGTTCATGTGATCAGACTGAAGCCCTGTTAAATCCCAAGCAGGAAGATCATTGCTCTCGAGTTCTCTTTGGATGACCTTATGTCCGGTTCTTTTTGTTCGCTCTTCTCCGGCCTCTTGAAATTGCACTTCATGCCTGCCTCATGGCCCATAATGCAGGGTTTTTAATGAACGCACGTTTTAAATACCTGGTCGAATTTGTATAGTGCCGTGTTGTGTTGTTTTCGCGTCTGTCAATGTGATTTCTGTTGAATCTATTGCACGAGTTTCACTGCAACAGGAACCACCTGTTTATTTCTTTGTAGCACTTTTTGACAGTGGACTCGGAAACTGCAAATTCATCCAATGTTTCTTTGTGAATCTTCTGTTTTAAGACCAACTTGGAGCTGGATATAATGTGTGGAAAAGGATGTACAGCAATACCTCCCATCTTGTGGTCCTTTTCCCCAACTTTACAGTCCATCTACATGATAAAATGGTTTTGTGAATTAGTCTTTGCTATTCACATCACGACATTTAAGGTGATTCTTGTAATACATGGCCAGACATTCAATTCGGTTTCATTAGTTAAGTAACTAAATGTGGTTTTGATTATTTAACCCTTTGCTCTTGATTTGAAGCAGTAACTTAGTGCAGTCAATGTTTTTTTTGAATATGTATCATTGGGGAACAGAATCAGACATGTCTGGTTGTGCTTGTACACCAACTCTCTCAAGCCTGCTAGAATGCTTGTATCGGTTGTCGGTGAAACCTTTAATCTGCAACTAAACCCGAGTCAAACCCCCTCATCGTTGACGTTTCATCTGCAACTGCCTTTGGTTTCCCCGTGAGCTTCATGAACCACACAGCACTGGTTGAAGCCGATGATCTTATGATGCCAGTCTCTCCTGAACTGTCTTTTGTACGCTTGCATTGAGATGCTCGACCCAGGACCAAGAGATGTGATGGATTTTACTCCATTTTCTTTTGATCGCTTTATAATTTGTACCTGTTTTCTTGCATGTTTTTGTATCTGACATGCCTGGGAAAGTTTCACAGTTCCATGTAACGTTTGCGAAGTTCTATTAAATATGGTGCTGTTTTTTAGTAAGCAGTCGATGTCGTAGTGATGGACGGGTTCTGTGTATATCTGTTACTTTTATGATTTATCAGTGGTTGGTTGTGCTGATCTGGTATGTTATATTCCTCCTTGCGATTTTTGCTCGAGTCAGTTTTTGTAAGTTCTTTTATTCTTACTTTCTGTCTCAGTCTCTGACTGTTTTGTTGTCTGTATTTGTGAAGAAAATGTATGGTTGCAACTTGCAAGCCTCTAACCTGAACCACGAGTGAATGCCTGGTGAATAAATGGAATTAACGCTCGCGCTCACCGGTTTCTTAATAAAGGACATTTTTAACAGATTTCACCTCGGCTGCTTATTCTGAACATCTATTAATATTCATCTCCCAGTCAGGACTTGTATCTGACTCCATTCCTCAAGGTTTCTCTTCTGCAGCTTGTTTATTAATTACGTCGAGAATCCTTACTTTTGTAGTTTGTGCCTGTCAGCTGTTTCTAAGATATAGTTAGAAATCAATTTTTTGCTCGATGAAAAGTTTGTGCTTCCACTGTGACTGTGGATCTGTTTCTCTAGCCCGAATCCCATCCTTATAGCTCAGAACATGACCTTTTAAAACAGCATCCAAGCTAAGTGCTACCTTTCGACTTTCATGACTCAAACTGACCGCATTAGCAAAAAAAAAAAAAAAAGCTTTCGATAATTGGTTTGTCCTATGTATGCACTGTTCAAAATATTTGGTGTAAGTCAGATTTGTTTTTTGAAAGAAGTCTCTTCTGCCCACCTCAACTGCATTTATTTGATCAAAAATACAGTAAAACAGTAATATTGTGAAAAATTATTAGAATTTAAAATAATTGTTTTCTATTTTAATATACAGTGAGGAAAATAAGTATTTGAACACCCTGCTATTTTGCAAGTTCTCCCACTTGGATATCATGGAGGGGTCTGAAATTGTCATCGTAGGTGCATGTCCACTGTGAGAGACATAATCTAAAAAAAAAAAATCCAGAAATCACAATATATGATTTTTTTAACTATTTATTTGTATGATACAGCTGCAAATAAGTATTTGAACACCTGTCTATCAGCTAGAATTCTGACCCTCAAAGACCTGTTAGTCTGCCTTTAAAATGTCCACCTCCACTCCATTTATTATCCTAAATTAGATGCACCTGTTTGAGGTCGTTAGCTGCATAAAGACACCTGTCCACCCCATACAATCAGTAAGAATCCAACTACTAACATGGCCAAGACCAAAGAGCTGTCCAAAGACACTAGAGACAAAATTGTACACCTCCACAGGGCTGGAAAGGGCTACGGGGAAATTGCCAAGCAGCTTGGTGAAAAAAGGTCCACTGTTGGAGCAATCATTAGAAAATGGAAGAAGCTAAACATGACTGTCAATCTCCCTCGGACTGGGGCTCCATGCAAGATCTCACCTCGTGGGGTCTCAATGATCCTAAGAAAGGTGAGAAATCAGCCCAGAACTACACGGGAGGAGCTGGTCAATGACCTGAACAGAGCTGGGACCACCGTTTCCAAGGTTACTGTTGGTAATACACTAAGACGTCATGGTTTGAAATCATGCATGGCACGGAAGGTTCCCCTGCTTAAACCAGCACATGTCAAGTCCCGTCTTAAGTTTGCCAATGACCATTTGGATGATCCAGAGGAGTCATGGGAGAAAGTCATGTGGTCAGATGAGATCAAAATAGAACTTTTTGGTCATAATTCCACTAAACGTGTTTGGAGGAAGAAGAATGATGAGTACCATCCCAAGAACACCATCCCTACTGTGAAGCATGGGGGTGGTAGCATCATGCTTTGGGGGTGTTTTTCTGCACATGGGACAGGGCGACTGCACTGTATTAAGGAGAGGATGACCGGGGCCATGTATTGCGAGATTTTGGGGAACAACCTCCTTCCCTCAGTTAGAGCATTGACGATGGGTCGAGGCTGGGTCTTCCAACATGACAATGACCTGAAGCACACAGCCAGGATAACCAAGGAGTGGCTCTGTAAGAAGCATATCAAGGTTCTGGCGTGGCCTAGCCAGTCTCCAGACCTAAACCCAATAGAGAATCTTTGGAGGGAGCTCAAACTCCGTGTTTCTCAGCGACAGCCCAGAAACCTGACTGATCTAGAGAAGATCTGTGTGGAGGAGTGGGCCAAAATCCCTCCTGCAGTGTGTGCAAACCTGGTGAAAAACTACAGGAAACGTTTGACCTCTGTAATTGCAAACAAAGGCTACTGTACCAAATATTAACATTGATTTTCTCAGGTGTTCAAATACTTATTTGCAGCTGTATCATACAAATAAATAGTTAAAAAATCATACATTGTGATTTCTGGATTTTTTTTTTAGATTATGTCTCTCACAGTGGACATGCACCTACGATGACAATTTCAGACCCCTCCATGATTTCTAAGTGGGAGAACTTGCAAAATAGCAGGGTGTTCAAATACTTATTTTCTTCACTGTATTTTAATTTTTTATATTTTATTCCTGTGATGCAAAGCTGAATTTCCTGATTTTCTGCTCAAGAAACATCCTTTGATGAAGAAAGTTCAAAAGAAGTTTTTTTGTAAAGTCTTTTAAAAATTCACTTTTAATCAATTTAATGCATCCTTGCTGAATAAAATGATTTACTTTAAAATCAATATGTCATTTTCAAGTCGTTCATTAAATGGCACCATTTTTAAGTTATAAAATAAATTATACAAAAATAATAATCAGTTATCTATCAGTTATGGGAACACTTGAACGTAAAAATCTTCATTATTGATCGTAAAACAGCAACGTTGGTTGTTCGCTAATGTTCACTATCAGATACTGCAGATACATTTATTAAAAAAAAAAAAATGCCACACTGAATTTTAATAGGAGACCAGAATAGTACACAGCTGTTCATGAGAAATTGCAGAATAGAACATTTTATGAATTGTTTAAATATTACATTTTAATATGCATGCATGTATTCATTTGAGAAATAAAAATAATCAAGTTAAGTTAAAAACAAAAACAAACCTTAACCCACCTTGAAATTAGCTTTTAAAAAGACAGGTTTTTATTTTGTGGCATTTGTAGATGGTTTTGCTGTGCCCCCCACCCCCTCTCCCTCAGGAATGTGACACCCTCTCAGACTGACCCCAACAGCTGTAAAGAGAGAGAGAGCACATGGCACTGGCTATTTTAAGAGTTCATTCAGCCAACTCATTCAAACATCTCTCTCCATATCTCTCCCTGGACGTGGTTGTTCCTTCTGGATCTCTCCTCAGCTGAAAGTTCTGGACAGGCTTCTCAGGGGCCGGGCAAGTTCATAAGTACCCGAGACAAACGCAGGACAGAGCAAATCAACAAGGAAGAGTCCAGTGATAAAGTCAAAGTCAACCAGAATATCAAACAGGCCAACATGGCTCTACTGTGTTACAACAGAGGCTGCGGGGATCGATTTGATGCTGACAAAAACTCAGATGGTAATTTTTTTTTTTTTTTTTTTTTTACTATTTATCAATCTATATTGTAAAAAAGTTTACTTTCTATTTAAGTAAACTGAATAATTTAATTGTCTATGTGAAGCTCATGGTTGGTAGGCCTGATGTTACATACCAACAACTTTTAAGAGTGACATAACTGCAGGAGATCGAAGAGAGAGACGAAGTGTTTTATCACTTTCTGTGCTAGACCTGCTGTGAAGCTGTTTTAGAAATTGAAATATATAAATAGAGCTGAGCCGACAGCTGATGGCAGTGAGAATGAGAGCCGCTGGTTTCGGGGGCCACGACTTAACTTTGATTTCATTTAGGCCTCCAGCTAATTTATAACATGTTTTCTTTGTTTTATTTATAATATTGATAGAAAGTCCCCAGCACGTTTAGAAGTGTTCTAATCAAATGTTACTTATTTAAATGGCTCATCTCCAAGCTGTCCATGTGTGTGTCTATATTTATGCCAGTAAGCAAGACGTGAGTCCTGTTGAGTCGAGTTCATTAAAAAAAAAAAAAAAAAAAAAGGTAATGAGGATGGACTTCTGTAGATAAATGTCTCCTGCTAACCCATTTTCTCTCTCACCACCTGAAGATGCCTGTCAGTTTCACCCCGGGGTGCCAATCTTCCACGATGCCTTAAAGGTGAGCTCAGACTGTATCTTTGTGTGCACAGACCGCCAGCTGCTCGGCTAGCGCTGGCATAACCTGATAAGCACATTTTCGGCGCGTTTGCCTGCTTCTTAGGGAGCCTAATATTCATTCGTTTTTGTTTTATTTTATTCTTGGCTGTCTGATGTGGTTCTTTGTTTGGGTTATTCTCCCCAGGGCTGGTCCTGCTGTAGAAAGAAGACGACAGATTTCTCAGAGTTCCTGTCAATCAAGGTATGCTAATAATGATAATCGTGACGGTTTCATCTCGCGCTGCTTTCCATGCCCTGCACGCGCAGACTGGAACAAAGTGACAGAAATGTCTCAGACAGCCGCACAAAAATCCTTTGGTAACACTTAACAATAAAGCTCAATTTAATACACTTTATAAATAGTATAAATGA
Organism: Squalius cephalus; assembly: GCF_949319135.1. Taxonomy (NCBI): domain Eukaryota; kingdom Metazoa; phylum Chordata; class Actinopteri; order Cypriniformes; family Leuciscidae; genus Squalius; species Squalius cephalus. The sequence goes on along the minus strand of NC_137124.1, from coordinate 16,548,565 downwards.
ACAGTATTGTATTATGGGCATTGAGAGAGAGAAAGAGAGAGACAAAGACAAAGCTGGTTGAGTCATGACTGGTTTTAGAGGAGTTTTGGTCATGCTAGGAGACCAGCTTAGCTAAGACCAGCCGACTAGCTTATGCTGGTTTTAGCTTTTTTTTTTCCAGCAGGGAAATCAATTAACAATTGTTTATTTATAAAGTAACTGTAGATTACCATAGCAGTTGTTAACTAACTGAATCATATTGTAAAAATGTCTTCAAATATGCTCATTTAATACAGTGACTCAAAAGCCCAATTGTCCACAACAAAATTTTGAATGCGGAAGTAGGCTAAAGGATTTTTAATTTCATTTAAATAATTTCTACCTGGCATAGAAGGTAGTGCTTGGCATAACTATAAATATAGGCCTATATTCAACATAACAATGTTTATGGTATTTTACCAGACTTTTGCCAGGTCTAGAAATCACACTTTAAAAATTACCGTACATTTGAGGCACCCTTGGACGTTTTACATTCATTTATCAGATACTTTTATTAAAAGTGACTTATCAAATACCAAATTAGCAGCCAAAATTAGCATTACTGAATGTTAAGAGCTACAAAATCTCAGAAACAAGTAATAACAGTACTAAAAATCAAACATTACTGAACGCTTTTGTCATTCACATTCATTCAATCTCAAACACTCTGGGTCTGCTAATTATTTTCTTCCAGTCACATGTTGATTGGCAGGTCCTGTCTTGTGCTTGTCCTCTCAGGGTTGCACCCGCGGGCGTCACAGTAATGAGAAGCCTCAGGAGCCTCTGCGGCCAGAGGTGACGTCTGAGAAGGGAGACGTGAAGCAGCGCACTGGAGAAGAGATTATCTACCAGGGACCCAAATCTGCTGAAGCCCTGGAGAAAGAGAGACCCAGGTAAATTTGCAACTCACACACGCACACACATCGTGCTCTCACCCACCAACACATTGTTCTGAATACAAATTCATTTGCTTTCCTTCTCTGAAGCCCTTTCTTTGTCTCTCTTTTAAAAAGAGAAGTCATGCTCCTTCTGACTGTTGAATACAGACAGTGACATGTTTTTCGATTCCCTCCTTCTCAGCTCAGAAGAGCCCAAGGCAAAGCTGCAGGTGAAGGTCTCTCCCTCTCTGGCTCAGATCCTGGAGAAAATGGAGATCACTGAGAGGGAGAAGAGAGAGAAGCTAGGTGAGCAATCCCATTATTCCTATTGGTCATCATGCTCACGATCACCTGCAACACAAGCACACCACATAAAACAAAACAAAGCTTATTAGAGTGTGTTTTACAAGGAAATACTGTTTCGGTCGTTAAAACAGTAAAATAGTTTTTCACTGCAGATTGATACTAATGCAGTGGTTCTTTACTGGTTTTTGCTCCAGAAACCAGATTTTAAATTGGGCATTAATTGACAACCCAACACTAAAGTAAACAAAAATGTCCTTAAAATGATTAAATTAAATTCATTAGTTTTAAAGATGTATTCATATTAATAAAATAATTTAATATTAATGATATACAAAAAAAAAAAAAGAGTCATAACATAACTTTAATCTTTGAAGTCAAAAACTCAACAATGGGGTCATCAAAAATAATGTTTATCCATGTTGCAGTCCAACAAAAATAAATAATTAATTCATTATTATTAATATTGAATTTATATTAACATCATACTTTTATATGAATGAAGATTAAAAAAATATATAAATATATTTATATTTATCTTTGTAGCCAAAAATATACAAAAATACTATGTTTGGCATAAATCATGACGTTGCAAGTAAGCCTGCAAGTATTTAATATAGTAAGGGTTATTACCATTAACTAAAATAAAACTAAAACCATTTTGCTACTTAAAACAAAATAAAAGTTAACTGAAATAACATAAAAAACTTCAACTTATTTTATTTCAGCTTGTTGCCAAGGTCAAATTTCTCATTTAGTTTAGTTTAACTTGAAGTACCAAAATAACTAAATCTAAATAAAAAAAATAAAACGAACAAATATAAATCTATAAAAACTACTGTATGTAGGCATATATATAAAAAAAAAAAACGCTAATAAAAACTAACAAAAGAGACAATGTACAACAAAATTCCTAAAACTTGTGAAAACAGACAATTTTAAAATAAACAAAAATTATAATTGAATACCAGTGATAAAATAACACTGGTCTCGAGTCCAAATATATGTGAAGCAATTTTCTCCTCCCTTTTATACATTAATAAGCATATTTATTGATTCTACTCATGCACAACGATATGATTTTAATCATATTATTTGCTTTATCATTGCTTTTTGTTGGCAGTCAGCCGCACTGCTCTAGTGAAGTGTTTATGCAGAAGGTCATTTCAGTCTTTGGCAATAGCTGTAGAAATGAGGTCCACCTGTCCTGTCCATAATCTGTCACTTTTATAGGACCCTGTTAAAACACGCACACAAACACTGCTGTCTCTCAGGTCTGCTGTGTTGTCTTGTCACCTTAAAGGAGAACTCCGGTCAATTTTAACATTGAGCTCATTTTTTTGTACATTTGGAGTGCTGTCAATACAGAGAACAACGACAAAAATCGGTGTTGCCTACACCGTGTTATCCTCTTTTTAAAATTTGCACCCTGTTGACTTCAATGGGGCAAGTTTTAAACCTGCTTTTAGCCTCTTAACATCCTTGATGTGTCATTACAAGTGCACAGCCACGTGAGTGATTCCTTCGGAGTGAACGCAGGTCAATCTGACTGCAGTAGATGTGCAAGATATGAATAAAAATGATGTTTATTCAGCCAGCGCACATACCTGTATTTACATCCTGTTTTTGGTCGAAGTCCATAGTAATCGATTGTCGAGTTCACGCGCATGATCATAGGTACTAAACACATAGTACCTTACAAGTGTAATGACTCATCATAGCTGATGTGTCATTACACTTGTAATGACACATCAAGGATGTTAAGAGGCTAAAAGCAGGTTTAAAACTTGCCCCATTGAAGTCAACAGGGTGCAAATTTTAAAAAGAGGATAACACGGTGTAGGCAACACAGATTTTTGTCGTTGTTCTCTGTACTGACAGCACTCCAAATGTACAAAAAAATGAGCTCAATGTTAAAATTGACCAGAGTTCCCCTTTAAGACGAAGTGTGACTATTGCACATTTGGAGATTTTGTTGTCTTATACAGTTTTTCTGATTGTTCAATTATCTGACTTTGTTGACTTCTTCTGTCCCACAGAGAGCCAAATCCTCGTGGTTGGTGTTAAGTGCAAAAACACAGGATGCAAAACAGTAGGTGCTCATGTAATATGCAAATCACAATGAAACAAATCAGCTTGTTTAACAATAGTTTAATGCCATCTAGTGGTCCTACTAAAGAATGACACTGCAGCGCTTCATGTACAGACTGAAGAAAATCAATAATAATCTCGAGTGTTTTAGTGTAACTTTGCTCCTTACAACTAGCTTCTAGATCAGCATGTGAATGTTGAATGGAGACAGAGCGGCAGATGAGAAAGAATTAATGACTTAATATCCCTTACTGGGATTTGACCCTAATGCCTTCTTTTAAAGCTTCCCTTCTCTGGGAAAGGATCATCTTTAATGGATTAGTTTGCTGAAATCCCAGAAGTTTATCATGTTAATTACTCAGCAGAGCTGTTCTTTAGTCCAGGTGAAAACTAAACCTGTATCAGCAGGGACGTGTGCTATTCAGAAGTGAATGATTTTTTTTTATTCAAATGTAAGTGTAGTTTTAAAATAATTGTTAATATTTTACTATGAATTAGCAGAAAGCATATTATCATAAATTGAATTCAATTTAGGTTATTTCATATATTGCACTGGATGTCATTTTATGCACCATGGTAGAAGAACAGTCTTTGAAATGGATCCATCCCAGACAACATAAGCACAGACTTTAAATTGCAAATTTAATAAATTCCTCTTCCTGTCATTCCATTTTAGTACCCTGTCGGTCATGACAAATTAAATAGAAATTTCATCTCTTGAATTGAAAAGGAGCCAATTCTTAAACCTGACGAGCAGAACCGTTCAGAATTGAAGGTACACTATGGCCCTCTAGCGGTTGTGTATAGACATGGTAAGCTACTTACTTCCTTGAAAATAAATTCCAGCTCAGCTCTACAACAGCCATATTTATAATGAACTCTGTTAGAGAGTTACATCCGTTCAATAAAATACCTTACTCACCTGTTGAGTAATAAAAACATCATCTATGCATCGCTTTTACAACATTTCAAATCCCTCAGTTCTCGCCATCGCCGAAAAGCCAATGTTGATTTGTCACGTTCTCTGTTCGCCTGCAGACTCTACTAGTGATTCCCTGAACTGAAGGTTGGAGATTTAGCTACAACTAGCCCAAGCCACTTCCACACCATAAACTTGTTAAAGTAGCCGAATCAATTTACATATCTATTTATGAATATGACGAGACTCACGGGCAAATGACGGATTTACGCAATTTCCCGCGAAAACCATCCCGCTGTGTCTAAAATATAAACGCTTACAATAGGCGCATGGTGAATCAAGGTATGACAAAAACACGTTTTGGAAGAAAGATTGACGATGTGTCGACTCATTCAATTTAGTTAATTTAAACCAAAAAAAAAAAAAAAAAAAAAAAAAAAGTTACATAGCCTACTAGTAGCCTACCTTTAATGACATATCTCTCTCAGACTAGTTAATGGTGTTTTTTCCTTTATCCACTGAAACAGACACGTATAGCTCTATTACAGCTTCCTGCTCATTTATCTATTTGGAAGAGTAAAAAAATGAGTGTATTTTCAGGCGTGAAGGCAGTAAACGGATGACACAGAGCTTGTGCTGAGTTAAGGAGCATCAGCACTTTAAAGATTTGCTTTTGTAAATATGCTGAGTTTCTGAATGTGAGTGTTTCTCTGGAGCGATGAGAAATGTCTTTCTTTAGTGTGTGGTGGTGTGAGGTACATCATCTGTGTGTTTACTTTGAGTAGCTGTTCAAACGCTTGTGTGTGTGTGTGTGTGTGTTCAGATTTACCAGGGTCCAGAGACTGATGCGGAGATCTGCTTACATCATCCCGGGCCCCCTGTCTTTCACGAAGGGTAAGAAAACTGCAGAATCTGAGTCTTTATTTGGAAACGGGTACAGACAAACAGTTCCTGTATCTGTTAAAAATCCTACAGTACAAGCATGGCCTGTTTTCATAAAGCTTTTCTCAGAGAACCATTCTGGATTCAGATCCACATGTGCAGTCCATTTCAACAAGAGATCATGATGCGATCGCACAAAAGTGCTCTTACTATCAGTCCTTATGAGATGAGAGGGGAAATGCATTAGAATTCACATCTGCTGTTCATTGTCTAGATACAAATACTGGAACTGCTGCTGCATAAAAACCACAGACTTCAACGCCTTCCTGGATCAGAAGGGCTGCACAGGAGGAAAACACTGCTGGATCCCCAAACAAGTAAGAGCTTAGACTTTTTATGATCACTTGATAGTTGTTTACATGGACACACATTGTATAATCAGGAAACAACTAACTAACCCTATCTGGAAACATGTATTTACTCTCTGTATGTTTTGTTTGTGTTTGGTATGAAGGACAAAAAGAAAGTGGCTTGCCGGCATGATTGGCACCAAACAGGAAACCAGGTCGTGGTCACAATCTACGCCAAGAACTCCAGTCCAGAGCATTCCTATGTGGAGGCAAACCGCACAGTGGTGAGTTCAAATGAACCTGTCACCTCATCCCTTAAAAACATGAACAAATCTGTGTCCTTGTCCATCAATACATGTCTCTGTGTTTTGTGTATCTGCAGTTAACATGCCACATTCAGTTTGAGGGTGACAAAGTGTTTCACAAGGACATCCACTTATGGGGGGTAAGATTGCTCTACATTCACAGTCTGTTATGATTTAGCAATGACAATTTCATTTAGCAATATAATCATATTAAAGGCAAAAATAAACGAATGCAAACAATTTTACAAAAGTAGTTCAAATTACTTTTAAAGTTTATATTCATATTTTGAATTAGCTTTTATTTTTATATTTAAAATTTTAATTGTACTTTTTTGCAGATACCGATAACTGATAATTCTTTATATTTGATAAATCTAAATCCACATTTTTATATCATTTTTGAGAGCCTGATTTACAAAAAACAAAAGTCTCTCAATGTCCCAAGCACACAATTAAAATGTTCTCATCATGATTTTATGTAGCCTATATGACAGACTTGTGCAGCGCATGTTGCACTTTACTGTATGATTTCAATCATATTTCAAAGCAAGCAAAACCATCTGAAGTGAAGGAATTAATCCATTATTAATCAGCTTTAATATATCGGCTACATTTTTTTATTGGGCCGATAATGATAATGATAATGTACTGTATAAATATAATGCTGTATGAATCATTCATGTTAAATACGGTCTGAAAAATCTAAAGAGAGGTTTGGAAATTTGACTACGAAAAAAAAAAAAAAACAGGGTTCCTACACATTTTCCATTTCAAAATATTAACGATAACAACACAGGTTTTTTTTCATGTATTTTTTTAATCCCTGAATGCAGTCAATCTGACGTGTGTGTCCACTGCTGGTTTCTTAGGTGATTGACGAGAAGAGCAGTTTTGTGAACATGGTGCCCTCTAAAGTGGAGGTGACCATGCGGAAGGCTCATGCTGTCGCCTGGGGAAAACTTGAGGACCCCAAACACAAACCAGAGCCAGAGGTCACCAATGACATAAACAACACAGATCAGGAGGACGTCAAACCCGACTGGTACATCTCAGATGATGACATCAGTGAGTCTGACTGGGAGGATGATGATGAGGAGGAGAAGGACAAGAAAGAGAGTGAGGAGAAGGACAAGAAAGAGAGTGAGGAGAAGGACAAGAAAGAGAGTGAGGAGAAGGACAAGAAAGAGAGTGAGGAGAAGGACAAGAAAGAGAGTGAGGAGAAGGACAAGAAAGACAGTGAGGAGAAAGAAGAACAACAGGAAGATGGACCCCCTGAGCTAGAAGAGCCTGCTGATGTCCCTCCAGTAAAATGAACATTTATTCTGCAGTGCAATGGTTATGTTGCTTCTTTCGTGCATTTAGCCATTTTTTTTAAGTGAATGTAGTTTTTCATTGTTTTTGTCTGCTAAAATAAATAAGAGAAGTCTTAAAACTCGTATCCTCCAGTTGTGCAGAGTTTCATAGAGAGTTTGAAAATACACACTACTGGTCAAATGTTTGGGGTTGGTAAGATTATTTTTCTGTTTTGGAATAAGTATTTTATGCTCCCCAAGGCTGCATTTATTTGATCCATACACACACACAAAAAAATAGCTGTTTTGTACTTTAATACAATTGATTTGAAAATGTAATTTATTCCTGTGATGTCAAATCTGAATTTGTAGCATCATTACTCCAGTCTTCAGTGTCGCATGATCCTGCTGATGTGGGCAATTTTGAAACCAGATTTTTGTGGATGACTTCATACATGTTTTTCAGTGTTCTTTGATGAATGGAAAGTTCACAAGCACAGCATTTATTTGAAAAATATTTTTGTAACAATGTAATTTAAAGCGTCTTTGCTGAATACAAGTACACACGTTCTTTCAACAACAACAACTAAAAATACATTACTGACGATTCATTGCAGATTTTTAGCGCTGACAAAGTATGTTCGCAATTGGACTGAAAACATAAGAGCGGTAAACCATCGCAGCTTAGATTCAGTATATTCTGTGAAATCATGACAAGAAAGTGCAAGAGTTCAAACAGCAATGGCCACACTTTATTTTTGCGTCAAGTCAACAGCAGCAATCCTGAAGTAGGTGATTGCAGTCAGACAGGGTCTAAGGCCATGGAAGCTTGACTGCAACCCATATGGCAAAAAATATTTTAAATAAAAAGGATAAATAATACATCTTAAAAGTAAACAGTAGTCTTGACGATGAAGAGGATTGGTACCAGCAAATTAAAAGTTAGTCTCTTCTGTTTTGGTTCTTTTTCTCTGTTCATTAAATCATTGCCTTCCGCTTGTACCTGATTGCCCCAGTCATAATCGACGTGCTGATACGTGGAGATGGTCAAGTAATGCATTTGCCGGACAGCACACGGCAACAGTTCATCACAGATGTGAAACTTTAAAACAAAGACATGCAAAACAATAAAAAAAAAAAATACAGTTCAGCTTTTAGGGGCACAATCAGCACCTTGACTTCAAATCAATACCACGCTTGCAATGTCTTTTTCTTTTCTTTTTTTTTACAGAGCAACACTGTTTGACTTTGGCTCACAACTATCAAGAAAACAATTAAGTTGTCCAGTATTGTGTATATTAGTTTCTTTTAATGGAAAAACTGTACCATTGGAGTGTGCTGATAAATACTGCTTGAGAACCATACCATATATTAGTCAAGTTCAAGTTTTGCTTTACCTCATGTATTCCATATACAGACTGACCCCTGAAAAGGGGCGACAGTTGAATAACATTCATAAGTTTGGTTATATACTGCCTTATATGTAACATCTCAGGTTTTCCATGAATGGGATACCAGTTTTCATATGATAAAACAGAACACACAACCTGTTTAGTTTGCCTCTTTTAAACATTTGTTTTCTATATTAAAGTGCAAGGCGAGATAAAATACATCTTGAAATGTACGACATACAGCATCACTTTCTTTCACGAGATTTCCCTGCAGAAAAAAGTAAAGAAACAGCTCACTTTAAAACCACTGCGCTCCATTTACTCACTTGGCACAAGAGTTACGGTACTGAAGCTTCTAGAACAACGGCTCAATTGACACGAGTGATACACCACCACGACTTGGCTGACGATCTGAGAGTAAAAAGAAAAAAAATAGACCTTTTTCCTGCATAAGGGCATGAAAGGCATGCAGAAACTGAGATGGTCTTTGATAGATACAGAGACTAGATGCAGAGTAACTATTCAGCCAGTTTGACGAATAATACAGGTCCACCATACATTCATCATCAGGATATTCCTTTTTTTTTTTTTGCATGTGTTTAACTGTCTTCATTTCAGTACAATTGTTTTGTTTGATTTAGTTTGTTCCTTTCTTGTTGTTCAGGCGGCGAAAGGACGGGGTCTTTTTTTGTTTCCCTTTGGAGAGTGAAAAAAAGTTTATAGTATGTGTCTGACGGCTGGAATACTAAGTAGCGAGATAATAAAATAAGATGAAAAAACAAAACAAAACAGAGAACGGATTTGGTCATGCATGGGAGTGGCGTTGCTGAAAACAGAGAGAGATGGTGGACGGTCCACTTCCTACTCCCTGATGATGAGCATTTCCCATGACACCATCCGCAGGCAGAGAAGAAACAGAACAGAAGCACAGTAATGCAGTGCCAGGCCGGGCCACGCCCCTCCAAAAAAAAGCTCACAAACACGGGGATGAGGCATGTGTCTGCACAGGTGGTCTCAGGCCCTCCCTCACTGGGCGTAAAGCAGCGTCCCGTGGCAGAGTGTGTCCACACAGCTGAGGTGCAACAAACCACTTCAGCTCTTCAGTTGCCTGCAGGATCCACATCATACACCCCGCCTTTGATATCCCAAGATCCTGAGTGATGCAAACAAATGTGCTAAGGTTAAGGTTGTGAGTTAAAATAATTAATTATGCATCTGAACCATCTGTCAATGGCACAAGGAATATTATGCAAAACATATTTGGTATATGAGATGATTAGAAATAATTAGTTCACAACCAGGCCAAGCAACTGGCACTTAGTATGACATGGGCGAGCCACATATTACACTACACTGCAGCTGGATATGAGTGTACCATGACGGTGAGATTATGAGGCTGGTTAATGCTGTTTCTGCTAGTGATTGTGTCTGTTACCTGACAGAGAGCTGCTGGACCGCTGCTTATGCAGCCTCTCTCTCTCTTTCTTGCCCTTGGGCATGATCTTCAGCTTCATACTGCTTTTCACCAACACACGGGACGGGTCCTAGAGTGAAACCAAGAAGGGGGAGTCAAGAACAAGGAGTCTGAAGAGCTTTAGTCTAGACTTCAGTGGATGCAAACTGAGCCATCCTTTGATTTAATATTATAATAATAGGCTATTACAGTATATAACAATTTGCCAAGCAGCATTTTAAGTTATTAAACTTTTTAAACGAGTCTGAATAGTTGCTGGCATTACCAAAATTTGCGAAAATAAAAGAGAGCTTGTGTTTTAAGCAATATATTCCGCTTATTTTACGTCTGTCAGTGACATGGAGCAATACACTCCTGGATTCACAGCCACATTTAAATGCAGTTGTCACAACTTGCACTGTGTACTGGCCATTCCTCTTAGCGGCATGAAAAATAAAGCATTTGTTCAAATTGTGACAGAACGCGATTGGTGTATAATCTGAAGCTGTCAATCATTTCAACATGATTCTGACATGTTTGCGAAAGTGTAGAACTCAATGAGCTTGTGTTAAACGCATCTTCGGCGCAGTGACTCGGCCTCTGATTGGCCATTGCGTTCAACAAACATCTCTGTGATTGGCTACAATGCTCAATGCTGCAAAAGCACATTGAAAGTAGCATCCCTTAATGCAAAGGGAGAAAATATAATGCTGTTTTTAAGATTAGGTAATTAGGCACGATTAGGCGGCTGTAATCATATTTACAATTATTTTTCTGAATAATTGTTCAGCTCTATGAGAAAGACTAGGAAAAGAAAACATTCAGGGCTTTACTAAAAACATTGCATTTACTAAAAACATTGTCTGAAGTAGTCTTGCCCTTGTCCTAATACTGACTAGTAATACCCCATCAGGAAATCACACCATATCTAAACATCTTCTCTTAGGAAAATTTATGTATTTTTAACTTTCAGAATCCAACTATTGTGTTCTATAGAAAAAGTAATGCAAACTAGACTAAAGACATGAATGTGGAGTAGGACAAACCTCCTCAGAGCAGTGCATGCTGGGACAGATCCAGTGAATGTCCTCCAGCTTGTGTAACTCAGCGCCGAGACTATCCACAGTGGAAAGAAGCTCCTCTTTTTGAGAAGACTCCAACTGCTACATACACACATATACACAGAAAACATCTTTATCATATTTCATACAGAATTACTTGTGTACAAGAACAGGCCAGAGAAAGTGAGAGAGAGACAGTGAAGCCGCTCACCAGCAGTTTTCCCTCAAGCAGCATCTTGGTCTCTTGCTGGAGAACTTTACTGCTGTTGACAATGTCTACAGCAGTACTGCGACTCAAAACCTGCAGAGAAACACACACACACACACACACACACACACACACAATCACAGCTCAAGTTCAGTTTGACTTTCTGTCAGGCTCTTGCTGTTCAGTGATTAACACTCAGTTATTCTTCTATTCGCTGGTCAGTGGAGGTCCCGTGGAGAACAGCATGAGAAGCTCAAAGCTGAACATGCTGAAAGCCACAGCAGGACGGACGGACCTGCTATTATTCCTTACTGGAGACTGAAAGGTGCAGTTGTTAACCTTTAAAGCAGAGCTAGACTGAACCGATCCTCATCACATCACTCACTCATATGAACTAAGAATATATACAGAGGGCTTCAAACTGAAAATATGACATTTAAACCTGCCAAATTTAAACCCGCCATATAAAAAAAATGTTGCATTTTTTTTGAAGAACATTCGTGACCTTAACTTATTTGTAATTGCTTCCTTGCTTCAACTGAAGCTCAAGATGCTCTTTGGATCATTCTCAAATCATGCTGGAGAACAGGATCATCAGGTTTTACACAAATGTGTGGAGGTCACAGTGCTCAAGCGATGTGATATACATATATTCACAAAATGTTGTGAATTCAGATAACGCATGTTTAGAAACTTTTACCATCTACTGTGTATTTTGCATCTATGTGATTTATCAAAAATGTTGAACTTGATGATAATTCAGTTCTGCCATACAAACAGAATGAAGCAAATGGAATGAATAAATTTGTTAAATGTAGTTGTTAAATATATTAGTCACCTCAGGGCTGGAGGGTTTGGAGGGGAAGGCTTCACTCAGGACCGCAGCACTGGCATTGACAGAATGAGCTAATTCCTGCTCCACCACCTTATGAGTCTTTGCCACTTCCCGGATCCTACAAAACATGATAACCACACATTCAGCAGCAGCATAACACATATTTTCCCATCCATATATAATTCTAAATGTAATTGTGAATCTAAAATGACTTGTGAATCAATACAAGGAAGTGTCACATTTCTAAGAATTAGAAGTTACAGTCATGGGTGCGGTTTCAAGGTAAAATGGACACAGTTCATTTCTTTAATAGTCCTCAAATAGTTATGAAATAGCTTCTCACATACATATGCATTGATATTCCTGTTGGGTTACAAACTATTTTTGTGTAGGTGTCATGTACTCTTCATACAGTCACACAGAGACACACCTGTATATGAGTGAGTCTGCCACTAAGCCAAGCTGCTGAACCTGTGCGCATTCCTCCTCCGTCAGATACTCCATGGACTGCTGGGAGTTCAGTCGGGGCCGGGCCGGGCGGCTGTCTCCTTTCCGCTTGTCTTCCCACGATTTCAGCGTGCTCTCGAATGCCTTGTGTCACAGCAACATACAATGTTGACAGAATGCAGAGCATCTACACTAAAGTTGAGCACAATGGCCTAGTTACTAGCCTCTGTCATTGATAACGATTAGAATTAGTTTCTTGAGCACTCAATCAACATATTAGAATGACTTCTGAAGGATCATGTAACACTAGCTACATTTACATGGGTTGGATTTTGTTTGAATCCAAATATAGTGTTTACATGAACGCTAAATAAAGTGATCGGGTTTGGCTTGTGTGCAGATTTCATCTTTTTGACATGCGCACACTGCACAAATATACAGTTTCCAGCTGTTGTTGCATACTAACCATCCTCCTTTTCTTTGTTTTAAAAAGCAGACTTAATATTTATCTGTTTCAGGTCCTAATTAGGAGATGACAAGCACATATTTATCAAGCAGTAAATACACCCCTTCCTGAGCCCAAAACAAGGCGTCTGTGGATGAGAGTCCGAAGCACTTCACAGACGATGAGTGGAAGGAGAATTTTAGAATGACACCACAGTCATTTATGACACTTGATATCATGGTCTGTCTGAATACTCGATTCTGATTGGCCGGAAGGTGTCCAATAAAACTGTTTAATGCACAGGTAGTTCCAAGTCAGTTTAATCACCGTTCTATATTAATGCACTGTTTTCATTGAAGCGCACACATACATACGTTACTCGCACACAGAGAGCGGAGTTCGCGCAGCGCACACACAAAACAGGAGTACAGAAACTTATCAAAGCTGTCCCGCGACTTTTAGTAATAAAATAGCTTCACTACTGAATTGCTACATTATATTTCTCAGCAATGAGGGGGTTACATCTCTATTTTGAAGTAATTAAACTCACAGTTTTTTTGTTAATAGAAAGAGAGAGAGAGAGAGAGACGCTAAACAGACACTGGTACGCATGTCTCTGTATCTCTCTCTCTCGATAATTAATTCATATGCATGTTCATCTGCAAGACTAACTGATAAAGCTGGTTTTTCTGGTGAAACTGACAGGAGGTTCTGCTGGTTAGGTTAGTCTAATGGGGACAGTAGATAACCAGTATCCCAAAAGTGATCACGCAACACATAGGGGTGACTAGAAAAGCTGGTCTGTTCAGAAAGATTGACAAAGATTTTAAAGAAGAGAAAAGAAGATGAGCACACACACACACACACACACTGACCCGGTCTCTGGTGAGCATCTGGGCTCGGTTCTTGTGGACAATTTGGACGATGCCAGGAGGCTGAATCCAGGCCTCACCATCCACCTGCACAGGTACGCCTTCATCACCCAGGATGGTGATCTTCACCTGCCGACACTGAGAAAACAGCCAGTGTCAAAGCACATCTGAACTCACATGACTCGTGTAAAAATAGTTTAAAAATTACATTCAATTACCAGATGATGCATATTATTCAATTATTTACCAGAAATGACCCATAAACAAGTTCTCATATACACATAACAACATTAGATGATCAACATTTACAAATTCACCTACCCTACACACACCAGTTACTTTTACCTAAAGAGAGTATTTCAGTTCTGTATATTTCATTATATTTAATAAACTGAGTTTCGGTGGAAAAACACTTTTCCCAGAATGCTCTAATTTACTCTCTTCAAAATGGAGTATAATTAGTCTAAATTACTGAAGCAATCATTGTGTTGTCACAAAATTTGTTTCGGACTAATTTCTTCATTGTGTGACAGTTGAATTTCTTTGAATTGCAATTCAGTAAATTCCTATTTATATTCCAACCCGTGAACTGTTAAATTCTGCATTGTGTCCTAGTGTTCAGACCTGTGTGATGCGGTGATGTTGTAGGTTGATGACTCGAGACATGGCCATCTGCATGCTGCCGAACACAGCCACCACTTCCAGCTTCTTATCATCAAACGATGGAGCTCCATAATTCTACACAAACAAATACAATGGCAGACAATATTTCATAACGTCCACCGTTGAACCACATCCTCATCATCTGAACTATTCTTTATTTACACAAGTCTATATCTATCTATCTAAATATATATGTTAAGATAAGCAGCTTGAAACATGAAACACAGGAAGGACCAGATGTCTTATGTGTGCACTCTGATTCTTACTGGGAAATTATATCATGGCTTTCCACTTTACAGGAAAGAACCTGTTACCGTGACGTGAGTAAGATACTGATCAGATATCCAAACAGCATCACTCCAGGTTGGCTATCCTCTGTAATGTATGTATTTTTCCAAAAAAAATAAAAATAAATTGCACCGTGTACTTAAAGCTACAATATGTATTTTTTACATATTAAAATATATGTTTCTATATAGACTTCAGTGTACTGTAAATGATCATACTTGTTACATTTGCACTGCTCTTTTACACTCTCATCTTTTGCTATTTTCCACCATTTATTCGCCACACCAGTTTCATATTGCTTCCTGTTTATTCACCACAATGCATTTTGAAAAATGATGAAAGGATATTGATGACGGATTGATGAATGGTTGTAAATATGGTTGATGCATTCTGAAAGTCGCATTTGCAGGAAGAAAGTCTGGCCAGGAGCCATTGTTTATTGACAGCTCAGAACATTAAGAAGATGCACTGAGGATAAATGAAAGGCACAGACTCATCTGTTCAACTCTGAGCTGATTTTTCACTTTGTTGAACTGAACTGCCCTCCGGAAAGTAAAGTTATAAGTTCTGAACTGAAATTCGGTTTCATTGATGGACTCACATTGTCCTCTTTGGTGCCACCCCAGAAATTAATGCCTCCTGCATAGCTGGGGATGTTCAAAACGGCAAGACCCTGAAGACTCGGCAAGGACATGGGCACTCCATCACACTGCACACAAATAGAGAGAGAGAGAGAGAGAGAGAGAGAGAGAGAGAGTAACGTAATGTACAGCTTCTCAGAACAACGTTTGAAACATGAAACCATGACCACTTAGATGAAAAGTACATCTACACATAAACACACAGTGGCAAAGCATCATTCATAGTGTGTGAAGGGAAGTAAATGGCACAAAGAGTACTTCCTCTTCCCCTTAAAGGTCAGAAAAGGGAGAAATGTATTCAGCCTAAATGTCAGCATCTTGCATTCCCTTTCTCTCTGTCTGTCCAACACATGCTCATACCTCAAGCTGGACTCTTTGTTCCAGGTTCTTGTAAGTTTTCTGCACCAGTTCTTTGGTCCCTAGCACTCCATACCACATCATGTTTTTAGTGCGACTACTGTGGGGGAAAAAAAAGAACAAAATTTCACTGTTTTAGTCAGCATTATATAAACAACATTATCACTGAAAAAACCAACAACATTAAAGCAAAACTGTAACTGGTAACGCCACATCTCTGGAAGACATTTTCATTTGGATTTAATGGATTATATTCAGCAATTATCAAACTTTCTTACCTGCACTTTTTTGGGTGCTCATCTCTCTTGTTGTTGAACTCCAAAGATATTTTGGCATCCAGCCCGATCCCAAAATAGTTATTCATCACACACTTTTCTGTGCACTGCCTGTGGAACAGAGAGACAAGCAGGATGCCTTGTCTGAGTCACAAAAGGACTGACTTATGAATAAAAAAAAGATTTTTGAAGTGCTAAATAAACAGAAAAGGTGGATGTATTAGTCATACATCATTCACAAGGAAAGTGTATTCATTTATAGATTCAATTTTTGCAATGTCACATAAGCAACTGTCTCTTATAGTGATGGATATGAGGAGTGCTAAGCTCCTATTGATCTATTAAGCATTATATATATAATACATTAATACAGATATCTAATTCAAAAAATGTTGTTATTTTATTCTAGTCAAGAATCCTGAAAAAACTAGATCACAGTTTCCACAAAAAATATAAAGCAGCTGTTTGCAACATTTAATAATAATAAAAAATTCTTAAGCACCAAATCAGCATATTAGAATGATTTCTGAAGAATCGTGTGACACTAAAGACTGGAGTAATGATGCTGAAAATCAAGCTTTGCCGTCCCAGGAATAAATTACATTTTAAAATAGAAAACAGTTATTTTAAATTGTGATACTATTTCACAATATTACAGTTTTTTACTGTAACTGTCAAATAAATGCAGCCTTGGTGAGCATTAGAGCTGTCACTTTTGTGAAAAAATCCTGTTTGATTTTTGAGACATAAGTGTTCATTGAATCGATTGTAAAATCGATTTTCCACGTCTAAAGACGTTTCCATTTTAAACGCCAAATATGGGCAAATCCACGGACAACTAACAGGCATTAGGACGAACGTAAAGAGGGCGCTTGATTTATTGGCATGAAGTTTAGTGCACAATGACAAACAGGAGTGCAACAATCTCGAAAAACAATAAGCAGAGTGGACTGCCATAACATAAATGAAAAACATTACCGCAGTCTTCAACATGGCTGTGTTTACGATTAGAAATGTCAAGCAAATTTCGCCTACGTAGGCGATTATAGACCGTAGCCCGAATCTGTATCTGTATGCATGAGACTGTCTGCATACGGGCAGAATTCACAGTTTTGTTGTAAAAAGAGACACATTATGCAGAAGTATATTTTGCTGTTATGCGTGTTTGTCAGAGCCTGCAGTTGCTGTGTGACTGTGTCCGAGAATAGACAGCTAAAATCGATTCCCTATTTTCGTTTTTCGAAAAATTACGTTTGTTGGTCCGATCGATTGTGCAATCGATTTTCGAATGTAAAGTGACAGCCCTAGTAAGCATAAGAGACTACTTTCAAAAACATTAAAATATTACATTCTCAGCTAATCTAGAACAACTCTTTTCAGCTCTATAATTATGTAAATAATGCTATCATTGCAAACGTGAGCCCTACAGCCTGTAAATGGAAACATATAGGCCTGGGATAAAAACAGATTTATGTCCACTGAGACTTTGATGGACTTGTGTGTTGGTGAGTGGAATAGCAAACACTGTGGTATATTACACTGTCAACATGGTTTTAGAGCTACTGGAACCTCAGATATCATTACTGCACTTCTCTGGAGAAAGATAAGAGCTCTGCCATGTGTGTATGTGTGTGTGTTTGCACAGTCTTACACAGACTCCTCAGAGAAAAGCACAGTGCTGAAGCTCTCTGACTTCTCCAGTAATATAGGGGTTGTAGTGGTTGGACTCAATGTGTTTTGACCTGTCAATGAAATAAAGCAATCGAAGAGTGAGGGAGTGATGTGCAAAATGCAGCCATAAGAAAAAAACCTAGAATCACTACAAAAACTTCAATAGCAATAGTACAATAATAAAAAACTGTGTATTAAACTGTTCTGAAAAAAAAAGCTTCTGAATTTACTTTCTTTTTTCGATAAGTGGTTGAATGAACTGAAATGATCTACTTTTAGATATAAGTTCATGCTACTACTTATTTTTGGTTTCAATTCAATTATTTTGTGTATGATGTACTCCTTGCAAATGATTCAAAGCTGAATATAATTATGACTAGCTTACTTCAATTTAGTTGTGTAAGTTTGAAAATCTTTGTCTTAATTTGACATATACATACAGTAAATCCAATTAGTTAAATAATGTGAGGAAACAGATTTTGTTAAACCATTTGAGTTTAAATATTTGAGCACTGTGAACTGTAAATTTAAAGTCTAATAAAAAGAATATTTCTTATAACTAAATAAAATTCTTACTTGAGTTACTTGTTACTAAATGTTACTTGAGTAACACCCTACGTAACTGATTTGAGTTAAACCAATTAAACACATTATTTAACGCAAACAAATCTCTTAAATTCTATAGCACTACACAAAGTATTTGAGTAGTTAACATGTGAATTTAAAGTTAAGAAAACTCATTTCCAGTTGACTGAACAAATACTTGTCAATTAAAGCTAAAGTTATTTTCTTTGAAAGAATTCAAATTAAACTAAGCTCACTTGATTACACACATTTGTTTAGTAACAATGACAAGAGTACATTTTGTAAAAACTAGCATCAGTGAAAGACAACAATTTATTTTGTCAGAGTACTCATTTCATGCGTTCATGTATCAGTGATTCATTTTTGAGAAATATTACATAAAAACCTAAATATTTTCTAAATAAAAATGTATATAAAAATAAATAAATAAAACAGTTCTTCATGCAAAACGGGTTTAGTGCTGCCATTTATGTGAGCTAATGCAGTGTTATGCATGTTGATATAGTTGATGTTAATTAACTCAAGTGATCCTTGGCCTTTTCTATTTTCACGTCTCCCTGCTCACAAAGACAGTTCTGAGGGATGACCTTTTCTAGACAGTGTCTGGGTTGCATGATGTAGTTTTTTACTTCCACCAGGGCATACAAACACATAGTTATATTGCATCCTCCTAATTTAATTTTATATCTTCTGTATTTGCAATGCTCTAAAGTCTTAATTTCTACAGCTGACCTTCATATTCACAATGAGTAATGATCCTCTAACTGTGGGGTTTTTATTCAGGGACTTTGGTGGTTGTTTGAATGATTCTCATGTTGAGGCCAACTGCAATTTTCATGCAATTGTGCTAAGAATATCTTTAACTGATCAAAATGCCAATGTTTGAATGAGCTACAGTAGAGATAAGAATTTGCAGTGGAAAATGTGATCGAGAAGAGTTTGTCACTCACGTGGCTCCGCCTCTTTGAGGTCCTCACTGCTGCCTCTTTTGATTGATGAGGAGGATGACATTCTCTGTACCTGTGTGTGTCTGTTCTGCTCATCCACCACTGAAAGAAAGCAATCAATAGCAATCTAATTAAATATTGGGTAAAGTTTCACAGAAGCCACTGTAAAATGCGTGTACATTCCTGTATCTACAAACCACAGATTTTAGTTTTATCTTATTTAAATACAATCTCGGTAAACACAGTAAAAAAAAGTAAAATGTTAATTACTGAAGCCTTTTCGTGTTTTTCTCTCTGGGCATATTTTGAAAATGTTATCTCACAATTATCTTCATGAAGTAAAGTTTTGCCTCTTTTTGATACTTATTCTATGTATTCTAACAATGGCCCAAAATCCAATGACTTTCCACTTCCACGGATGAATGCACTCATATATTGTAAAGAATTACCCTTTTCTGCCTGATCTATGATTTGTCGGAGTGCTTTCTTTAGGCTGTTGGCCCTCAGCATCAGCTGCTCTCTTGATCTGAAGGGTCTGGATTGATCAGTGTCGCTCTCGTCTGGTGAGATGGGCCCGGCTGGTACCAGCTGGGCACTGGCGTCTTCGCTGAGAGCCTTAACCAAAGAGTCCAGCTTCTCGTTCAACATGGCACACTGAGATACACGCACAAATCAAAACAGTTTATAAAGGACCAAACACATTTAACTCTTTATCTGAATCTTCATTTAACTGTTTATTTGACTGTCTGTTTGTTTAGCTCTTCATTTAATATTCTGACTGCTAATTCACTCATTAATAAACTGTTCATTTGGCTCATCGTTTGTTGATTTTACTTAATATTTGTTTGT
The DNA here is from genome assembly GCF_949319135.1 of Squalius cephalus. Taxonomy (NCBI): domain Eukaryota; kingdom Metazoa; phylum Chordata; class Actinopteri; order Cypriniformes; family Leuciscidae; genus Squalius; species Squalius cephalus. Next base: position 16,528,539 of record NC_137124.1, on the reverse strand, counting down.
TCCTTTGGCTTATTATTTGACTGTTCGTTTAACTCATCACTTGTCGATTTAACCATTCACATGTTCTTTTGGCTAATTGTTGAACTGTTTGCTCACAAAAAAAAAAATCACCTTTAAAATCAGCTTTACCTTTTTTGCCATAGCATCGGCCTCCTCTTTATTCTCTGTGGCCCGTTCATAAGCTTTGCCGACCCCGACCTCAGCCACAAACTCATTAACTGTTCCACAAAGAAACCTGTGAATGAAAGAGATAGGAATACAAAATGTAGAGGTTCAAAAGGATTTTTGAAAAATTAAAAAAATAAAAAAACTATATTCATATTCTATAAACATAACCTGCACAACACGTTCATAAACAAAAATCAACTGTTTACTCACTTAGCAGATGATATAACGTCACTGTGTTTGTCAGAGTCCAGAATTTTGGTCAAGTGAGTGGCAACAGAATCAGCATATTGTGTAATCTGGATCATTTTAAAACAGAAAATCTCATTTAAATTCAATTTAAGATTTTTTTTTAAAATTGTTTTTAAAGAAGTAGCACTAACATGGCATTTATTTGATGAAAAATACAGCAAAAAAAGTGATACTGTGAAATATTATTACAATTTAAAAGAACTGTTCTCTTAGTAAATGCTTAAGAAATAAAGGTCACCTGTAGGGGGGAGTCTAATGGGTCCTCCTCCTTTAAAATCGCTGGAGTCTGTTTGGTGGGCACTTCATAGGTCATCACACTCCATCTGTGACACACATTCAGGAGACACACACACCGAGAGATGAGTTTGATGAGAGTCATTCATCCACTCATTCATTCATTCTCCTTCTTTCTCTTTGTCTCTCACCTGTCCAGCATCTTGGTTGTAGCTCTCTCCAGTTTCTCCAGTATCTGCAGCAGCTGAGCATCATCATCACAGAGTCCTCCCCAGCCCAGCACACGTGCCAGGTCATTTCCTGTGCCCAGCGGTAACACGCCCAGCTGGCACTGTTACACACACAACACAACACAACACAATAAGAGTGTACTTCTGGGTACTTCTAGAGCTAAAGACGACAATATGAAAATGGACCATATGTAAAATACCATTCAAGAGGTTTTAAAAATCAATCAAATCAAAGTGCCGCAAGCTTTGTCAAGAGTAATGTCAAATAAAATACTATATCACACACATTTTCTACCATTTAATATGTCTATTAAAATGTTTTAAACCTTGTACGATGTGATACACAAATTATTGCAAACTTTGTGAATTAAATAAGGACAGTGCGATTGAAAATACAATAGCTGCGTTGACGTCTCTGTGTGTCTCTCAGAGCTTTGACAAGAGTAATATCAACTAAGATACAACATCACACATTTTTTTTTACTACTTGATATGTTTGTTTAAATGTTTTAAACCTTGAACGATATGATATGCAGTGCCGTCGCCAGACCTCAGTCTTAAGGTGGGCACATATGAAATGCATGGGAGCGCACAATTATTATTAGCCTACAGTACGTATATTTATAATATTCGTATACTCTATTCGCGCAGCACGTAATCATCACGTTAAACATAACCAACAGCAATATGACCAGGCAGCCTATAGCCTACACCACATTTCATAGAAGCAATGTTATGAATATCCATAAAACACTTGACTATACAACATATTAGATGTAACACCAGAAGCATCTCTCAGACATTGCATTTTAAAGCAGTCAACAGAGGGATATACATTGCCATGAGACACACACACACACGCACGCACGCACGCACGCACATACACACGCACAGAGACTTTGAACCTACTGGTACTTTTCAACCACTTACGGATATCCATGACGAACTGAAGCGAGTAAGCTGGCGAAAACTCATCCAGCTTTCAAAAATGCGCAGTAACTGTTGAGCGGCTACACTGACGTACAGCCTAACTTTCTTTTTAGTAAGGCCATGATAGGCTGTTGCAGTATAGATTCCCATCAATCAAACAAAATCACACCATTGTTTGTTTTAATGATAAAGAATGCAACACAAAATTAGCAACTATGATAATATAAAATGAAAGTAATTTTTTTTAAGAGATCTGCGCCTCAAGTGGGGGGGGGGGGGGGGGGGGGGGGGTGGGGGCACAAGCATTTTTGGGGGCGGGCCAGGGTGTGATGATATGTTTCTCTGACTCTCTCCAAGAGATGGGAGGCATTTACGTATTCTTTATAATTAGTTTAGATTTGCATTTGTATGGATAGTAAAAGTTGTTTTAGCAGTTTTTAACTATTGAATATTTTCTTTCATGTTCTCTAATCAGCTATTTTATATAGAGTCTTTTTATTTGAGGTTGTGGATGAATCCTCTGTAAATTAAAAATAAAATAAAAATAAATATTTTACCTGTTTATTTAATATTTAGAATTATTGTTTTAATTAGAAGATACATTTCAATACATTTTATAATTATGTTTAAAACATTTTTGGGTTACACTTTTTTTTAAGGTGTCATTGTTACAGTATAATTATTTATTTAAGTAATAATAAGCTTATTAGTAATAATAAGCAACTACATGTACTTACTATAGGGTTAGGGTAGGATTAGGGTTTGGTTGAGGGTTAGTTGCATGTAATTATGCATAATTTACTGTTAATACTATGGCAAGTACATATGTAACAAGGACACTAAAATAAAGTGTTACCAATTTTTTTTACAATTTATACAAGGCATTTGTTAAATGAAAACTAAGGGACCATAATTACACTTTAAACAGGCTTCTTATGCAATTTTATGAACTTCCGGTTAAAGCCCTGCCCACTTCCGGATTTATTAAGATTGATAGAAATACAGATACAGGCTCCGTTGCACACTACTAATGCACATTTTCATAAGCTTTCATTAAAATACTTTATTCTGGTTATTCTGACCTGTTTGTGCAGGCTGAGTTTGTCCAGTTCAGAAAGAACCCAGCCCACGCTCCCATCTCCACCACACACTAGGATACGAAAGGTCTCAAACTTCTGGAAGAGGCGAAGCCTGCACACATAAACAAAAATAAAAAACAACAAATATGTCTCAGAGGGCAAATTCACTTTGCCAAAACAAATTGTACGTTCAAAACAGAATACTATTAAAAGCTGCACTAAGACTGAAAGTACATAATGATTGAGAATGTTACAGCAATCAGATAAACATGTTGGGGTTGTTTTAAAAGCTAAGCTACTGTACAGTGAATGATTCCTGACTCTTTAACTGCCTTACAAAGTCTTTTAATTGATATTGCAGTGTGCTATCAGCGGACGTTGATCTCACCCCAGCTGTGGGCCGCCGTTCATGAGGTCAAAGACCTGCGCCGGGTTCAGAAGCTGCCTAAACCTGCGCAAGAACTTGACGCCCTGGTTGTCACCACTCTTACTGTTCACCAGCACCAGCAGAGGACTTGAGCAGGATGGAATGGTGGCCTTCCAGAAGCCTGCAGTGAGCAAGGGATGATGAAGAAGGACAATGGTGGGATAGGAGAGGGGGGAAGGAGAGTGGGAATAAGAGAAGGAGAGGAGAGGAAAAGAACTTGGGAGGGGTGTCATGTTTGGAAATGTAACCATCTTTAACCACTGTCTCTTTAAGAACATTACTAACATTAAGAATTACTTTGTTCCCATAAAATCTCCAGATGAATGCGGTATGCAAAAGTTTGAGGTCTGTATTCTAATGTGTTTGAAATAAGTATCTTATGCTCACCAAGGCTGCATGTACTTGATCAAAAACACAGTAAAAACTGTAAAATTATGAAATATTATTACAATTTAAAGTAACTGTTTTATAGTATATTTTTATTTTTAAGGATTCTTTAATAAATAGAAAGTTAAAAAGAACAGCAATTATTTGAAAAATATTTTCATTTTTGCTGAATAAAAGTAATAATTTCTTTCGAAAAAAGAGAGAAATCGTACTGACCTCAAACCTTTGAATGGTAGTGTAAACATATATTAAGTAATGAAATAACTAGAATAACATTTTATTCAATGGTATTTTTAACTGACACAGTGATAATTATACTTGATCTAAATAATGTCATTCGCAACAAAAAACATATGACAATGTATACAGGCGTTATGGAGACTAAGCTGAGCTGATGCAGTTGCCAGGACAACCCTTACCGTCAGAGTCGATGCTGTTGAGTGCAGTGGGTGGAATGATGGAGACCTTACACTGACCCAGAGGACAAACCTTTCCCAACTGCTCCTTACAGCTATTATGCACCTACACAGAGCGAATGTACAGAGACATACATTATTGGCTACTCACAGACAGCTAACATCCATCAGTGTAACAGTTGGAGAGGAGACACACTGGTTACACAAGGTACACACCTGTAAAAATGTGATGTCATAGTCTTTCCTGTAAACTGTGTTTATGTGGTATTTCTAGTTGTTATGTTTACAGAGTGAAGTGGGTGTGATGCAATATTTTGGGTGTGTGTGATATACAGCAGTGAGTGGACAGGAAGGTGACGTACGATGGCTTTGCACCAGAGGCACCGCCAGTCCTGTAGTCGGCGGACGCTGCCACAGTTTCGATCGCACACCACACACTTAGCACTAACCGGCAGGTTTCCCTCTAACCACTGGTGAGGCATTGACACCTGAATACACAAACATGATAATTTAGGTACAGATTACCACTGAGACCATATGCATGTAAAATTGAAAAGATTCACTTACCCCATCCTCATCCTCAATGATGTCATTTCCTATGGATGCCAGAGTGGTCCACTTACAGTTATTTGTGGATCGTACGGCACAGCGCTTGTGGGCTTTGAATTTACAAACTAACACACACGTAGAGAAAAGATGACATTAAACAGGTCATCACTAGAACGTGATAACAGGCTGAAGGCAATGTTTGTATTCATGAGTCATTGATTAAGCACTAAACAAACAACGTCATTGTTCGTTCTACCAGCAGAATAAACAACGCACGAAAAGGTAAATGGCAGCAAAAGGGAAAATCCAAACAAACTGTTCATAATGTATGAGAGGGAGAGAAAAAAACAAATATGGGAAACATGGAAAAAAAAAAAAGCTTTGTGTTTATTTTTACCTTCACAAGAAAGACCATGAGAGGTGACCCCCGGCAGAGCCTCTCGACACACGTTGCAAAAGGTGGGCCGGGCGTGAGAGCAGGCGTACCAGTTATGCATCCCAGAGAAGTGCTCCATGTTAAACTGACTGGCCTGTGATCATAAAAATCATGTCAACATCATTGCATTATAAATAAATACACATCCAAATAATACGATCTGCAGTGATTCTCAACCAGGGGGCCTCAAGATGACTCATAGGCTACGTTCACACAGACAGGTTTTGAGATTGACAATTCCATTTACTTACAGGTGTGAGTTTCAAAATTTCCCATTCAAACAACAACTTACAGTAGCGTCTCGAATATGGTCTGTATGAACGTGCAACGGGAGTCAATCCAGTGTTCTCTTACAACCAACAATAGCGACAGTGACCAAAGTAATATCAAAGATGGCGATGAAGTATTATCACTTTCGACATGACAAGAGTCCAATCGAGCCACGAATTCAATCCGTCAAATCTTCATTAACCGACAGCAGCTTTCATATCTACAGTAGATGGAGAGCAGAGCTTTTGTGTCACGCGTGGAGCACAAAACTGACAGGAGGCACTCCGGTGGAGGACAGTGACTGGATCTAAAACCTTCAGATGACACAGATCATATATCCATTGCTGTAAGTTACCGAAAGCAAAACCTCACACAACAAACAGTAGACACGCCTTTGTGCAGCGCAGAGCGGCTCTCTCGCACTGTGTGATGTGAAAGACAACTAGTGGTCCAATCAGATTCCATTCACACAGTGCGGGCTTTCCGAGAATGCTGTTGTGAGTCCTGAAAATTTACAGGTGTGAGTTCGGTTATAGAATACTTGTCACACCCGTAAATAACTGATCTCTGTGTGAACATAACCGTATTAAGGACTCAAATAGAGGACTGGCAACGTGTTCTGTTGCTGTGTGAACATGGCCATAATGTTTTAAATTTAAATTATCGAAGTAAATTCAAAAGTAATGTAATAAAATTTTCAAACGCAATGGGCATTTTATATTATGTCAATCTCTAAAATATTTTATTGGGTAAAAATTGTGGGGTAAAAAAGGCTAAGAACCACTGATATAGGGCCAAATACAACAAGCTACTGTTATAGACAAAGACTAGCCTGGGATCTGTTAGGAGTTCTTTTTTTTTTTTAAACTTTGGCTCACGAAAAGCTCTAAAGATTTAAAAGTCACATGGATTGACACACTGACTACTTTACATCAATATTTCACCTAAACACAATTACAATTAGTTACTTCTGTGGCTTTCATTTATTGATCACTTAACAAAGAGGGAAGATAAATCCATGTGAAGGAACATTAAACTGCCATTATGAGCATCAATGCACATTAACCGAAGCTTTGAATGATTTTGGAGGGGTTTAAAGGTGAAGGTTCAGACACTGACCTCATAAGTCTCCCATTTCTGGACAGACTTCAAAGCACTGATCCAGTCTTCCATCTCCTTCCTGCTCTCCGCACACAACATCAGCTTACGGAATGGAGTAATAACCTGGGAGAGAACGAGAGATGATTGAGAAAAATGATTGAGATACCTACATAAACATAGCCATATTTTAAAATGGTTCACACATTTTAAATAAAGCCATTGAAAAGAGGTTTTGCTTACTGTGAAACTGTTGTTGATGTTCTTGGTGCTGGTCTCGGCCACGCTGGCATCTGAGAGGTCGACCTCGTCAAATATGAGAGACTACAACAATAAAGTAGCATGTTTTTGTCACCAACAAACACTGAAACAAGCACCTACATTCAGCACCACCTGAGGTTCAGTCTACCCCAGAGGGGCCATGCTTTTACCTTTGAATCTTTGGCATAGTAGAGAGTCCTGCCTCGCAGTTTGAAATATCTCCTCTTCCATCTCTGAAAAGAGCTGGTCTGTTTGAGTAGAATACCCTCCTTTACACTCTTCTACAAAACAATGTAGAGAAAGAGAAAAGAAATTAAAAACGTGTACAAGACAGCTTTTGCAAATACAACGATTTGATTTGTTTTTATAATAGTGTTCTGTTCATGTATCCCTACTGCCACATTTTTTATAATGAAACATTTTCATGCCATGTTAGAACTGGCTATTTTTAGAAACTGCTTCACAGCCCAGTGGATTTACTGGTGTTCATAAATTGCTTCTTTTGCATGTGCATGAAATTCAGTTTTCAGTTTGTTATACTAAATCATAATAAGAAATGAACACACACAAACCCCTGCGGTGCCAACTTGCATTAGCAATCCTGTAGACCTACTTCAATAACAATGGCTTATCACCAGGCCCAGATGCAATTGCTGTTTCTGGTTTCAAACATGATAAAATGTATTGAACAGAGGTTTATACTCTTATTGATAGACAAGAGTATAAAATTAGAAAGAATATGTATTAAACAAACATGCATGGTTTGGTTAAAGGGATAGTTCACCCAAAAATGAAAATTCTGTCATAATTTACTCAAACCTCTATGAATTTCTTTCTTCTGCTGAACTCAAAAGAAGATATTTTTAAAGAACATAGGTAACCAGACAGTTGATGAAAATACTACGGAAGTGTTTGGTTAACCATATTCTTCTAAATATCTTCTTTTGTGTTCACCAGAAGAAAGAAATTCATACAGGTTTGAAACTTGAGGGTGAGTAAATGATGACAGAATTTTCATTTTTGGGTGAACTATGCGTTTACTAGCTTTGTCATTGATAGATGTTTGCATTCTGTGGAAATCTGCAGAGATTTCTACTTCTCATTACAGTATGATAACAGATTGTTACACACATTGTCAAAGCTTCAGGGGAAACACTTATGTGGACTTGCATGTTTATTGGCACATTAAAACTATCTATGAGCCTCTGTCAGATTTACCATAACAACACAATCAAAACCAGTTTCTCTCTCGAACACTTTCCTTCACTCCTTCCTTGCTTAATTGTTGATAAGAAACATTGGTTTACTGTAAAGGCGTTACGGTAAAGCATTTAAAAAAACCTGATCTGTCACCTAGCGAAATTCCTGATTTAAGTGCCAACAACACTGCAGGAGGAGCTGCAACATTTCCATAAAGTTCACTATGGGCCTCCAAATGTTCAACATGATCAGGTGTTCTATTCATCGCTGACAGTAAAATCGAATTACAAGTTTGTCCTTGTCTAAACATGTAGGGGCATATTCTGTGCCCTCTGATGACGTCAGATGTGGATTTCATGAGTGTATCATGGCAGAACACCGCCAGAAGCTCAGCAGTGAGACAGGCTGATGGGACAGAAACAACAGCATATCTGTCTCTCGTGGCTGTCACACTGAAAACAAGGAGAGTGAGAGTGCTGTTGCTAATCATTAAGGAAATCAAAGTGAGTAACCTAGCCAGACAATCTGCCAAGAGTCATGATGACGTACACATGAAGGGAGTGAATTCACAGAGATAATAAGAGACTGCACAAAAAACACCCTGCAAGGTCTAGTGGGAAAGAAAGTATATACCTCACTGTACCTCACTGGCTATTTTACACTCTCCTAAAGGGACCACAATACATTAAACAAACTACCCTGAAATGTTACATAATATAATATAATATAATATAATATAATATAATATAATATAATATAATATAATATACATTTTTTTTTATCATTTGAAAATAGACACATTTTTAGCATTAACATGTACAAAACTGCCTTTTAAATTTCATCATGAGTGGTCACACTTGATAATCAGATACACAGCTTTACATATTAAGGACATATTATTTAAAAAAATAAAATAAATTCTTGCATTACAAAAAGTGTATTGTGATTGTCAAAACATTAACTGAATTTTATTAGGTTTAGTGACAACGTTACAATGTTTACATGGTACAATTTCTGGTAAGCTACATTTTTATTATTGCTTGACACACATTTCACTATTTCAATTCAATTCAGTTCTTGTGATTTGAGTAAATATTGACTCATTTGGATAAATATTAGGTACACAAGATAGGCCTTTGCCCTGTTTAGTAAATCTACCCCAAAATGTCTCAGATCAGAATTTTAAATGTTAGGTCACGTGAGGATTTGAGCCACATTCAGTTGCAATGTCAATGTAACCTCTGAGTCATTTCTGCAGGTGATTATACTCTCTACATCCCTTTGAACGGGTGTCTCATTTTCTCCCAGTGACTCCCAGCAGAGCTCATAAATATATGTGAATTGCCCCCAGAAGGTAGTTAAATCTGTTAAAACTCCCTTTGATAGAATAAATTAAATAATGTTTTCTTGGAGAAGTAGATTTAGGGATTAGTTGAGTCAAAAGTTATTATATTTAGTTTAATATAAAAATATCATAGCATAAAAATAATTGTATAGTATGTATGTTCTCATTATGTATGCATGTATGTATGAATATGGGTCAGGTTTATCTAAAAATGTAAAAACAAACTATGAAAAAAACAAAAAAACAAAAAAAAAAACATATATATTCTAGAAAAAACAAAAAAAGTCACAGAAAATACATAAAAAGAGGTGTGTATGTAATATGACGAAACAAATAAGTGTGTGTGAGAGACTAAACTTCAGGATATCTGCCAGTGAAGCCTCCCTGTACAGCAAGACAAACATCAGACCCAGACATCACTCACTCCATCCTTTCAGTACAGAGCTGGTTCCACATTCACACAAAAATGAGAACATCTTTGATCCATCACAGTGTGCAAGCGCACACACACACACACACACACACACACACACACACACACACACACACACACACACACACACACACACACACACACACACACACACACACAAAGTGATGTCAGATGGTGACTCAGAGGAATCTCACAATGATTGCTATTTTTGTTTAATCTCTACCTCTTCCTCTCCTAATCCTCCTCCTCTCTCTCTTAGTTCCTCTCAAATCATCAGTTTCTGTATTCACCCTGCTCTTCTATTTCTCCTTTCTCTCTTCTTTCTTGCGTCATTTCGGCTCTCCCTGTTAATTCCCTTCTCTGTTTGCTGTCATTCTCTTCTCATTTCTCTTTTTTATTCGCCTCTTTTGTCCTTTCTCTCATCTGAAGGGCACAGTGCCTCTGCAATGCCCTACATAGAGCTAGAACTACAAATCCCACGATTCCTTACAGCAAAGCTGATTAGATCCAAGGAGTTATAAAACCTGGTGAGCTATCCGTCAGCATTCCCATTTATCTCAATGGCTAGTGTGCAGCCCAGAAGTACACAGACTGGATGCTGCCATTTTTACTTCATGGGTACGAGTTGTGATGTTATATATATACACACACACACACACACACACATTATATATAGATAAAGCAATTATTTAGCGAATGGTGTTAATCACTCAACTTTCGTGGATTTCTTAGCATGTTTTGATAAACAAAAGTGATAGAAATTATTTTTAAATTAAGTTATTTGGGTTCATGGTTCACAACATAATCATTTTATAGGTGACTTCCATATTGTGTTTCCTTGAATGGGTGACATGTCGGAAGTCACCTGATGGAGTTTGGGTTCCTTGCCTCTGGCTTGCTTAGTTGGGGTCACTTAATATTTAACAATATTATTGATTTGACTGCACTGATACTATTGGATAAGAACTGAACTGAGCTGGATGATGACATCACTGTTTTCCACAGATCAGCTTTAAAGATTAAATTAACTAATTTAATAATTTATGATTTTTACAACGGAACATGAACTGACTTCAGCTGAACAATGACACAATTTTATTTTAGAGCTGCTGTACAGCCAAAATGAGCTCTGTTTGCATCACTGAATCATTTTCTTGTTACCACTGCAAAGCTGTTTTTGTCTGGCAAAACATTTATTTAGTCAGAATAAATGGCTACTTTGGAATAAAAGATGTTTTTTTGGCCAAATAATTGTGTATTTATGCCCAGTGTTGGGGAAAGTTACTTTTTCAAGTACTGCATTACAATATTACTCCCTAAAAAAGTAACTAATTGCATCACTTAGTTACTTTTTAAGGAAAGTAATGTGTTACATTACTTTTGTGTTACGTTTTCCTCAACTGAGCTGGGCTTGCTTGTTTGTTTTTTAATAACAAAAATCAAAAGTTAATTTTTTTGGCAAATGTAAAGGCCCCTTCACACCAAAAGTGAAATGAATAAGCCTCAGGTAATCAAAAGTTCTACACAAGTTTGCGGTCTTCACACCCAATTGAACACTTGGGCCAAATACAAGAAATATATGATGCAAGTAGACAAGTGGTCAAGTGCAAAGACCGCAAGTGTTGTTCCCATGCAAACGCATGGCCTTGTGGTGCTGCTGTGGTGCGAATATAATAATTCAATTCAGTTCAGGTTTTCTCTGCTCTGAAATTAACCTACTTGTTTCTAAACTATGGCTTTTGCTTAAGAAATACTATTGAAAGACTCCATTTAAAAAAACTTGGGATGAATGTCATCTTCTGACCTCTGAATTGCTGTTAAAGTGGATCTGAGTGGCTTTTTAAGTCAAAGCTGTAACAGCTATTAGGACAATCATGTGTCATTATACTCATAATGTGACTACAATCCAGTTGAACAAATAAGCAATTTGTGATAGTGAAAGAGAAAAATAAAGATCATTCCACTAAATATGTAAGGGATCAATGTGAGAAAATGAAAAAGAAAGCATAGAATGGTCCTTGAAATATTGAATCTCCAAGAAATAAAAGCATCATTAACAAATTTGTACACTCCAAAAAATTATTCTTTTCGAGAGATAAATAAAATCAAATGCAGGAAATCTTAATTAAGTGTCCATTTAGAAGAAATCAACCAGAGAGTGACTGAGATTTGACCTACTGCCAAATGCTTCAAATAAGTAAATCAATATACAGTATATATATATATAAGCTGACCTTACTGACCTACTGACCTTAATGGAAAAAATAACACTGCTTGTATGTGTTATAGAATGGCTGAATACAATCACCTGAAAATCCCCCAATTTCAGCCAATCACCCTTATCTATCAGTTGCCATGGAAACACCAATGAGCTGTCAGCAAACAAAGATGTTATTCAAACGATCAGCGTTCCAAAGACGTGGTCAAACATTGGGTGTTTCTCAAAACCAAGAATGCAAAGAACGGACTTGTGTTCTTGGGGAGAACGCTCTTGCTAGTTGTTCTTGGAAGAATGAACTCACAAGGTGACGAGCACACAGAACGCTGCTGACAGTGTGAGACGACGTGTTCTTGCTGGTATTGCGCAATAATACCCCCCGCACAGACGCCGTCTGCAGTACCCAAACATAACGAGAATTATTGACGATAACAGCCAGGCTTTATCGCCCAAGTCTACCCTCAGCTCAAGGGATTACTCTACAACTGTACACTACAATGTAATGTATATTCATAACAATAAAGATACGCTTATGGAGATTCTCACTTCCGAAAACGTTTGAGCACATTTTCGTTTCGCCATAAATTTTCGTAAAAATGCCAATATTTGAAATCTACACAGTTGATTTCTGCATCAAATGTTCTCAGAAGTGAATTTAGTGATGAAATAGCGTACGAAATTGTAGAAAAACGACTTGCTGTATTGACCTGCCTCTCTTTCCTCAAATGCCGAAATGAATGCCGTCAAGTTCACACAAGTTACCAACCGATGTATCCTCGGTAAAATGGGCGTGTCAAGAACACTTCCGGGATTTTTAACCGTTCTTGCCAAAATGCAAACTTGTGTATTGGGACAGAACTTGGGCAGGGACTGATGGCGTTTCACAAGTCCACAAGAACACAAGTACAGACAAGAACGCATATTGAGAAACGGCCCTTGTGCAGCACTAACAGCATGCAGGGCAATAAGCTACACTACCCACAAACATTGAAGAAAAAATTATAATTAATTTAAAATTAATGAAGACACTTTCTTTGTTCAGCCAAGCCTGGTCAAATACACAGATCCTAATCAGTAAAAACCCAGACTGTTTTTTCCCTTAAGAAATCCCTTGTTGATTCAGTTATAAAACATAATCTTTTCCTCCTTCTAGACATTTCATAAATAATTACAGAACTAGGCTGATGCTGAGATATCTAAAGCTTTCTTCAGGCTGGCATGTATTCTAGATGTATTTGGACAGATCTGACTCATCTGTCAGTAGCAGAGAACCAAATCAAATCAGATTTTTAAAATCACAGTCATTTACAGTTTGAAATCCGATCAGATTTTTTTTTTGAATATGTCTCAGTCAGTCTGAAAGGTCAGATTGTATTTCAAGTAAATCTTTTTTTTTTTTTGTGGCTTTCCACAGAAAGGTTGTATGGCCTTTATGTAACATTACACAAACTGCTCAGTATTGTCTGGAGCAGTGTCTGAATACATTCATATTCACTTAAAATTTTGTCATATTGAAAACTTGTGCATGGAAGTCAGTTAGTGCCTAAAGTTAGTGAAAAATGTCCATTTTTCCATCCTCACTGGCAGCTGCTCTCAGTTGTCATATGAGTAAGTCTCTTGACATTGCGCTGACGCTTACATCATCACTATAGCAACTGATGCAGATGTACCGGATATTGACCACACATTCTGAACAAACAGATCAGATTGCATAATTTACTGTACAAAATGACAGTCCTTAAGATCAGATCGGATTAATGTGCAGTGTGTTTGATTCCAGGCTCTGTATGTATGTGTGTCCAATGAGCCAGTCAGGGTGAGATGGCACAGTCTGGTTAAAGTTGAGTTAGAGCCAGACCAATTACCCAAAGCGCCCACAGAGACCATGATGAGTCCCCTTCACAGCTAGTAATTAACCTAATGAAATGATTACAGCCCCTGCAGTACATACTCCGAGTGTGTATGTGCATGTGCGATCTAATTAGAGACTAAATCACACAGCCTGAGAATTTATACCTCCGAGGTGTCGCCCTGAAGAAGCCAAGACTCATTCAGTAACACTGTCAGATCCAACACATGCAGCGTGCTAATGGAAACTGCTGCACACATACAATTCACATGTCTTTTAGCATATTAGTTTTACTAAATGATGAATAAATATCATGTAACGCACTATTTGACTATACTGAATGTGCAGATGTTATGAAGGGCTGTACCCATAGACACGGACGACAGCCCTCCACATTCACTGATATGGGCTTTGCAATGTCCAAATCAAAACTTTTATATTTGAGTTCACCTAAATCTTGAATATATGGTTAAAAATAGGATACCTTAATTAAAACTTTAATTGATCTAAAAAAGTTGTACTAAAAATCAGAGCATCACTGCATCATATCAGCTTTTGGGAGAGAGAAAAGGAGGAAGACATGCAGTCAAGTTGTAAACGGGAGGAAGCTAGCCAAAGGAGACTGAGGAGCATAAAAGACAGAGTTCTTTGACACAGTAGATGTTACCCCACACACACCCAGAGAGCATCTAATGCTGCAACTACGTCAGCCTGCATGCTGTTTTAGATATTAGTGTTTGTTAGATGCTAAAAATGAATGCATTTGAATCTGAATGAGCTGCCATATCGGGGAGCGTTTCAGACCTCAGGAAGTGGTGTTTGAGAGATATGTATGTTTTGGCTAGTGACCGAATCAGCGGAAATGAGAGAGCTGATAAATGCAAATCCTACATAACCCATTGCCACAGAACAATAGTGTTCATGCTGATCTCTCCATCGACAGAGTTTCAAAGATATCTCATTATCCTGTGATAAAAACAGAAGTCAGGAGGCAGATATGTTCCTTTTTACATAGAAATGCTAATTCATAGGTATGAAAAGGTGTCATCTTAGCATAAAAAGTGTTATTTTTAATTATTTAGTTTTATGTCAGTTTTAGTTTGAATAACTTTACTACTTCAACTTGAACTGTTTTGTTAGTTGCCAAGGCGACATTTCTAATTTTCTTAAGTTTTATATTTAAACTTTATTCGAATAAACAATAAATGGTTAATTTATTTTGTTTTGGATGCTGCTCCATGAGCTCATTCTTACTTATTCATAGCTTATTTCATTTAAGTGTCAGTTGGTCTCAGAAGTTGCTCCTAAAATACCTTAGGGGGATAATGAAACAAAAACGTATGAGTATTCAGTATGAGTACAGAGCTAAACAATGAATGTGGTTAGCATAGCTCACATAATCTGATCTTGGAAGAATCTGATAAGAAAGGTTTGACATCCATTTTGGCATCATAGCAAATCCCAGGACAGTTTGTGACATTACTGAGATATCTTCCATACAGGAGACATATAAGATTACCAAGATCTGTAGCACTATTAAAAGGGGATTATTCTTCCAAACAAATGTTTCAGTTACATTAATTAACCTAGGATGTCCGTGATTTCATGTACATTATGTATATAATTAGAAAAGGAATTAATTAAGGTGAGGATCATACTCAGGGTATGACCCGGCCTGTGATTGGACTCTTCTTCTGGATTAATTGTCTTTTTACATTTGAACAGCACTCAAATGTCATCGTACTCAGAAAGCTGGCAAAAAGATAATGGAGGTGCTCTGTATTCAACAGAGGCCAAAATAAAAGAGAAGCATTGCAAACAAATTGCAATCATATACATTCTTGTCTGGACTCATTTTTCCTAAAACACAGACATGTTTGAATTTACCTGGCTAGTTCCATCTGAACAAGACTTTTGTCAAGGAGAATAAATCAAAAAAGACTTAAGCCCTCCATTTATATAAATTTCCATCTAGGAGAAACAATTGAGGTATTAAAAAGATCTCATATGAATAACCTGGCATTGTCCACTGAATATTGATGGCTCTGAGACAAATTGCTTATGTTCCTCTATTGTCAGTCACTTTGGATAAAAGCTTCAACCTTTTGGACTTTAAGGCCACAACTCACTCAATAAAACTCACGTTCTACTTAATAAAATATTTTAGAGCTTGCCATACCTAGAAATATGTATATTTGTTATAAAAATAATCAAAAAATAAGAAATATCTTTATTTTTAGTTGGTTTAGCTTATTTTCATGCTTGTTTTGTCTTATTTGAAATCATTTTAAGTCATCTTGAGGCCCCTTTGGAAGTTTGCTGAGGTCCCCTATTGGCCCCTGGCCCCCTGGTTCAGAACCACTATACTTGATGCATGGATATAAATTAGTAATTTCCCCATGCATTTATGGCTATATTCATATAAACTTGATGAATTACATAAACAGAACTTTATGCATGTGTCTTTAACTGTCCAGACTTTCCAATTCTGTCATTCATTATAGGCTTAGCATTAATGCTGTGGTAATCAGATCAGCACAAACAAGCATCTCCTGCTAGCCCAGATAAACCTTATGATGCACACGCACACACACAAACAAACAAACACACACACATCCTGCATCATTGCTCATAAATCTAAGCCAATACACATATGCATGAATGCACAAAGCCAATCATGAGTCAACTGGTGTGACAGGAAGAGATCATCAGACGGATGAGACCGGGATGAGCCTCACAATCAAATAAATCACATAATCACTAAAATAACATCACACAAACACAGTTCGCAGTGCTCACTCTAGAGAAAACTACACAGTGATATAAGGAGTAGCCTATCCAAACCTGTGACAAGTTGCTATTGCTGATTGTCTGTCCTTCTGTTGTTCTAACTGAACTGTTGGAGGAGGTTTCCAAAAAGTCTTCCTCTCTCAAGCGATTGGCATCTCCCTGCCCACCCCCATCACAGCCGAACAAGAGTGGAGAAAAGCAACACACACTGCCTGGACACAGCCTGGGCATGATGGGTCCCTTCAACCATCGACATGTACACACACACTTTCACACAGTAACACGCTGACTTCCTTTGTGCTGCAACTGAAAGACACGCCTTCTTCTGAAAAAGAACTTCCTCTTACAGGTGAAGTGATAAGACCGCCCATCCTATTATGCCCGGACCTACCCTTTGAGAATGAAAACACACAGAGGTGTGTAAAGGTCTATATTTAGAACTAGATAAACTGGTTTGGTAAGCGTCTTTATTCACAGAATTACTGAAAATCCCAAGCACCTATAGGTCAAGACAGATGTTCCTATTGGATCAGGACAGAAAAATGTAACATTATAAATGTTTTTACAGTCACTTTTGAATAAAAGTGTTCATTTCTTTCCCCAAACTTTTGAATGGTAGTGTGTTACAAAAGCTTTCTATTTCAGATAAATGCTGTTCTTTTGAAATTTCTCTAAGCATAAAAATGTCCTATATCTGATAAACATCTGAGACAAAGTTGATATTTCAAAGAAACCTAAATAAATATTTCCTATTTCTCATCTGATGTACGCAAGTCTGTTCCAAAGCAAACCAACATGCTAAATGGAACATTTAAAAAAATATCTAAGAATTTTGACTGTGGAACATACCTATAGTGTCTGTTACAGAAACAAGTGGGATGTGGAAAAGATGAGCAAGATGCATTTGGTGAGTGGAGGAAAAAGACGGAAATACAGCCAGAAATAAGCATGAAGAGTGGGCTCTGATGTGATTCTCTCGTGAGTGCTGGGCAAGGAGACATTGTAATGATCAAAACGATATGTTCATCTCTTTGACAGCAAACACTGATAGACAGAGAGAGAGAGAATTTGTCCCTCTATCTTGTATTTGAACAAACCTCCACCCATTCTCTATATCTTCAGTTCACATATTACTGTCGCTCTAAACCTCCCTGTCTTGATGTGTCTGCTGTTTTACAGCCTTGTAATAAGATAAAACATCTCCTAACTACAGTGCAAGGCTGAATAAAGGAAGACATCATCATTCTTTTTATGAGAATAGGATGAATGAGAGCATTTGTGGGTTGCAGTTAATAGTGAAGACACTAGAGGGCGGTAGTTGCTGGAGCTAAAGCAGTACTGCAGTTATTTGTAACGGTCTGTTACTGTCTCTGTTGAGCCCAAAAACACTAAAGTGTGTGCTTATCACACACACACATCAACATACCCAAACACAACATTCACACTGGCGCAATTTCACGTGTGAAACATGGATTTTCACAGCTGATGTTACATGGTGGTCCGTGCTATTATGATGGCATTCAGGGTTGTCATAGCAACTACTCTGGCCCCCCGGTCGGCGAGGAGACGGACGATCTGAAGGGCCACCAGGCCATACACACTGTAAATCAACACAAAATGTCACTTCCTGTGAGAGAGCGAATCAAACGCAGGGGGATTGGCAGAATCACACGACATATGGAGCTGAGCCAGCTAATCTGTGTACGGACTATGGAGAGACAGAGCCCACTGCCAACATTAAAACCTAATGAACCCGGCGTCAGATTTAGTGTCTGCATCAGAGTCAACACGATTCCCTGCAGAAATTCTCCTCCATATTGACTGATTAAACATGACTGGTTCCAAATGTAGATTATCTTAGTATGCTATTATGATTCAAATTAGAAGAGGAAGTCGAAGAACACTTTGGGAAATTAGAACATATGATATGAACGCGCGCACACACACGCACACACACACACACACACACACACACACACACACACACACACACACACACACACACACACACACACACACACACACACACACACACACACACACACACACACACACACACACACACACACACACACACAGGCTGCTGTGGGAGATCGCTCTAATCTCATTGCAGAACTACTGATGACTGCTTCCAGCATACGCCACAAATCTGGGACTGATTCACATAATCCCTTGAGAGAGACAGAGAAAGAGAGAGAGAGAGAGAGACTAAAGACAATGAAGTAATGAAATGAAGACTGAGGAAGAAAAGAAAGTCTTAAAAAGAGTGAAGGTCAAAACTGTTTTCATTAATAATTTCAAAGTAATGTTTTGCCCAAAAGAAAAAAATCAGTTCACACAATAAAAGCAGTGACAGGAACAATGAAATTTGAATATAAAAATAAAACAAGTTTCTGTATTTATAATCTAAAATATTATGTAAATAAAATACAATAAAATTACAACAAGCCACAAATATATATAAAGATGTAATAAAAAAAAATAAAAAAATAATATATAAATAGAATATGTAATAAATAAATATAACTTAATAATACTATATATATATATATATATATATATATATATATATATAGAATATTATGTAAATAAAAGTTAAGTAAAATAAAATACAAAATAATATAAATACATTGTACAAAGGTATTATTCATTAATGCCTTGTACTTCTTTTATTTTATTATATGAAAAAAAATGTAATAGTTAACAAATAGAATATATTATATATAAAAATAGAAATATGTACATTATAAAATAAGGTGTCAGAAATTATAATATAAAATATTATGTACAAAAATAAATAAAGTTCAACCAGACATTAATGAACATAAGGAATAATCCCAGATTAACAATCAATACTATGAATAAAAAGATCAGCAGCAAGGCTAAAAGAAGGAGAACAGATTATGACTAGAGAAACACAGTGTGCACACAGTGTGAATAGAGGCTGAGGCTGAGGCAGAGGAAGAAAGGGATTGAGACATCCCACAGATGTGACAACACCTACAGAGTGAACACCTGCTGCTCGTGTCATGAGCGCTGGCTGGACTGAACAAAGGCCTTTTGATTGAAGTCCTGTCACTGCTGCTCCCTCATGACATACACGCGAACGCTGGGCTCAGTCACGACATCCTCCTCAACCCTGAGTGCTCTGCCGCTTGTGCCATCTCCACGGGAACAATCCCCAGCCATTTCTGCGGCAGCGGGACGAGTGGTGTTCCACTAAAGAGCCCATTGTCCCTCCACAAACAACATTCCAGCTCCTTACACAAGCTCCAGACCACCTCATTACACATGTGAGTGGAATATGTCTGCTCCACAACATACACACAAGTTTAAATGGTTGAAATACTGTCAATAAAAGAAGAAGAAGAAGAAGAAGAAGAAGAAAAACTATTTAAAAAAGTTAAAAGTTAAAAAAATGTTTTACAAGGATGACTTTAACCTAAAATTAGAGCATGCAAATATGCCATGTGACTGATGGTTCTATTAAAAGACCTTGTAGCAGAGAGGGAAAACACACAAGTCTAAATAAATATTTAGTTCATTTGAATGTTAAGAGGAACTCCAAAAATATATTATAATAACGTTTTGCAATTTATATTTTAATGTTTACATTTACTTTGGTCAAAATACATAAGTACTTTACAGTGGGTTTCAATGTAAAAGATTTTTGCCAAGTGGTTATAGCATCTACTAATTGGCTAATTGCTTAAAGACGCAATCTTTTCTTACGTATTGTGACACATCCGAGTGAAACAGAAACGTAGGGTTTTTTTTTTCATCGGTTATTCATTGGTTTTCCATCAAAGATGAATGCAAGCTTGCAGTCGATTGTAAGAAAGGGGCACGGTTTAAGCAGACTAAATGACTGAAGAAGTCCAGCATACGTCACCAGAGAGACTGACGTTTCTTCGAAAGATTTGAACATTTTGATTAAAAATAAAGAAAAAGTTAAGAAAAATAAACATACTGTCTACATAGATGAATCATTTACAATAAGATCTATAATATGTATTTACAAAATATATGAATAGGGTGAATTTTCATTTCATGCTGACTTTAACCTAACAAAATGGACCCCCTGTATTCAGTTGAATTTGGTTTGATTCTATTTCATTCAATCCAACTGAATTCACTTTTTTTTTTGTATTTGTCTGTAAATAAATGAACATTCAGTTAACATAGTTCATATAATCTTTGACAATCTTTGTTTACAATTTTGTATATTAACATAACAGATAGCTGATAATATAATGCCAGCCCTTTAACAGTCCCACTGTGTATGTGTGCGTGTGTTGTTGGCAGCGTTGCCAGATCAACAATCACAAAAATTGGCTTGAAAGGGAAACTATAAAACACAACAAGCTTAATTAAGTCTTAATAAATCCCTAACACATAAACACACTGAACACAGCGAGTCCAGTGGGAAAGATAGATTACAAACCAGTGAAACCACATACAGCTGTTGTGAATGTTAGTGCACACTCACACACAGCGGGGGGAGAGAGAGAGAGAGAGAGCTGTAGACTAACATTCCACTTAACCTTTCCAGTGAGAGACACACACACCTGACCCAGCACCTGTTCTGTGTGCGCAGGTCGCAGCTGTACACCTGTGTCGTCTCCTCTCCTGACTGCGTTCATACGTGAATGTTATTATATTTCAGCATGTGTGTGTGTGCACTGTGTGTGTCTCGTCAGCAGTTCTTCTCTTTACTGGCAGCGCTCGGCTACCTCCGGCAGCAAAATATTTCCTGCTGAATTAATCAATCACAGAGCATGATCTCTGTAAAGATAAATCTTTCTAGATAAGTGAAGAGAGCAGAAATTTTCCAAACATTCAAATGACATCCTCTTAACGTCAACATGCATTATGAATAAGGTTTATAATGACTGGGTTCTTCAGGGTGCCTGTAGGCTGATCACACACACGCATTTCTCTTTTCCACCATAATCGTGCCGGTGCCAAAGCCTCTCTCAGATCTGGTCTACTGACTTTAGTTTTGAGAATTAAGATCCAAAGTAATTTAATTCAGCATCTTTACACAGCTCAGAGAGTGGTATAGACAACATCTACACGTAAGATGAGTCTTTGCTACCTACTGATGTGGCATAACTACTTACTGTATAGCTATTGTTAACATGCTAACATTCTATTGCGCATGCTTTCCCCTATTCACTCTTATTTCAAAGCGAATCCAACATTACACTACTGTCCAGTTTGGGGTCGATCAGATTTTTGCTCATGCTCACCAAGCCTGTAATTATTTGATCAAAAATACAGTAAAAACAGTATCATTGTGATATCATTTTTGTGAAAACCATGATACATTTTTTCAAGATTCTTTGATAAATCGCAAGTTCGAAAGAACAGACTTTATTTAAAATAGAAATCATTCATAATATTATAAAAGTCACTTTTGATTAATTTAATGTGACTTTCTTAAAAAAAAACAAAAAAAAAACCCTGACCAAACATTTGAACGGCAGTGTACTTTTAAAAGTATAGAGCGAACCCAGAGAACTGCCACCACCACCGACATCACGACAGTGGAAACGATAACACACATATTCAAATAGTGTGTGTCCAGACTGTGAGATTCCACAGCACCCTGTGATCTCTCCCTCTCCTCTAGGAAACCATATTGCCCAGTGTGACCAACAGACAGTCCCAGCAGCTCATTAACGGATCAGGCCTTTCATTGATCAGCAAGCTAATTGTGACTCACTCTCTCTGTCCTTTTCTTTCTCTTGACAGCCAATACTCCGCTTTGTGATGTGTGACGAATACGTGTGTAGCCATACAAACTACTTATTTACCCAGCCTTACGTCAATGAGGATCTTCCATCTCTCTGGTCTCTGAAGCAGGATGTGTGCCGATATCATCTTCCACAAGATAATCAGACAGGATCATATAACCTTCTCCAGTTCAATTACAGTAAACCACTCCAATCAGCTGATTCTAGCAATAACACACAGCTAGTGATGTCCAGTTAGTATGTGTGTGTGTGGGCACTACAACTACCTACTTATACCACCTCCTCTATTTCAATCACATTTTCGTTTCTCCAACTATGGCTTCCTTTACTCTTTGCTTTATTCTTATTCTTTAGAGGCCGAAATTCTCGTAAAAAAATAAATATCACCTCATCTATAGTCAATCACGTTTACATACTGCCTCCGAAACTTTCATCCATTATAAAAAAAATTGGATCGGGTTCGATTTTCTCAGTTTTTTCGCATAAGTAGCAAGCATTTTGAGAGGTGTTTTGACAATTCAGAGCTACCGAATGACAAATACGAAAATGCATTATGAAAATTTCGGACTCACTATGCAAGGACTTTTACTCTTTCCCTTACAGCAGCACTGCATGAGCTCCACAAGTTTGAAAGCAAGAACATGATCAATGTCACAAATGTACTTTTTTGATTAGTGACCTAGAAATAGTGCAGAATCTTTCAAAATCCTAAAACTTTATTTACAATTTATCAAAAAATACACTAAAAACAGTAATATTCTGCAATATTATTACAATTTAAAGTAACTGTTTTCTATTTGAATATATTTTAAAATATAATTTATTCCTGTGATGGCAAATCAACTAGCAATGAATAAGAAATATTTAATCAAAAAATCAAAAAAGTACATTTGTGACATTAATCATATTCTCTTGCTTCCAAACGTGTGGAGCTCATGCAGTGCTGTTGTCATTCAAACAAAGACATTCTGAAATTCATGCCATTTTTCAATTCAACTTTTCACTGAAATTGTTGTGCTGATAGGATAATTGGATCTGAAAAAAGAAGCAAATCTGCAGTAGGGAGTTCCTCTGTCACTTTAATAAGAATGCAGAGACAGTATTTTACGTGGTAAACAGCCTGTGACAGCACACTGTAAGTGCCAAACTTTGCATACTCAAAAAACTAATTTGTATTCCGATTTGCATATAGTCTCAGGTCAAATAGTCACACTGTTGCTAATAGATGTTAATAAGAAACTGTGTTAGTACAAGAGATTCGACAGAGCCAAATCTGAGCGTGTGTCTGTGTACAGATTACAGTACATATGTGCTGGAGAGCACTCAGAGGCTCTTGTAGAAAGAACTCCATCTGTGTGTGTGAGTTTGTGACTAAGTGTGTGTGGGTTTACATGGGTGAAGAAGAGAAGGTCTGTGAATTAGTACTTTCATTTAATTTGGCATTAATGATAGTTTGTACATTTTACATGTTTACTTTTCTTAATTTACTTTTTTTTTGCACATTTCTCAGGGTACGCAGATATGCTAAAAACACTTTGGCAGTCCTGAAGTGAAGCTGTCGTCATGCCAGTACAATTGAGTGCATGTGTTGTGTCTGTTTTTTGTGTGTCCAGTGTTGTAGTCCTTCAGTGGGGGCGTGAAAGGCTCTCCCCTTCTCTTGCTCCATCCACCATGCAAATGAGCCCTATACACAGCTCTCAATAACACTCACATACAACCCGACACTCACCGTCCTCCCATTCTCCTGTCCTCTCTACTTTCATGCCATCTTCTCTGTCTATTTCAGGCCTGTGCAAATCATTTCATTTCTTTACCCCCCTCTTCTCATGTCTTTGTCCTATTTTATACCTTCTTGTTTTCTTGAGTGTTCTTTATTTAGCAGAGCAAGGCCCTAATTTACATAGCCTATGGCCGCTGCAAGTGAGAGATAGAGAGAAAGAGGGAAATTCCTTTGGCCTTCTTGATGGTACTGAAGGCTGAATCCACACCTCTCTCACCATCTCTCTCTCTCTCTCTCTCCCGCAAATGCTCAACACAAGCCAAATAGGGAATCGAAGAAGAAAACAATACTGCTGCCAACTATCTCTCAGTGTGTGTCTTCCTTTGCATATGATAATGTTTTCACACCATCTCTCAAATAATCGACCAGAGTCAGTCTTCTTTGCATCTCATGTGTTTTTAAAGGACAAGGACCACCCTGAAAATGACGGCATTATTCAAATCATAAAATAAAAAAAAAATCCAGCTTATGGCCAAAAATAGCCATCTAAATATAGCCCACATCAGAACACGATATAAAAGTGTCAAGGCCGGAATTGTTTCTCAGGCCCACACGTTCACGTTCACCTTGACATGCAAATTGGGCAGATTTACAAGTCAAATTTATATTATATGACGTCTAACAAGAGACAAGAGCTATATATGAACACCTCTTCATTTGTGTCTTTTTACCATAAACAATATTTGGATAATTTGATTATTAGTGGTGCTCGCTAAAGCATCACTATATTTATTGTTCATACTTGCATTACACTGCTGTTTAAATGATTAGGGTTGGGAAGATAAAAAAAAAAAAAAAAAAAAAAAGTAGTGAATACTTTGATTCAGCAATTTTACACATTAAATGTGACAGTTAAAACTTTTACAATATTAAAAATAAAGTCAAATAAACGCTGTTCTTTTGAACTTTCGATTCATTAATGAAAACAATAACATGTTTAATGAAAACACGGTTTCCATAAAAATATTAGGCAACGCTGCTGTTTTCAACATTAATAATAATAATAAACATTTCTTGAGCAGCAAATAAGCATAATATAATGATTTCTGAAAGATCATGTGACACTGAAGACTTGAGGAATGGCTGATGAAAATTCAGTTTTGTCATAACAAGAATAAATTACATTTTCAAATTAAAATAGAAACAGTTATTTTAAACTGTAATAATATTTCACAAGACTACTGTTTTATTTTTGATCAAATAAATGCAGCCTTGGAGAGCATAACAGACATTTCAAAAACAAAATCTTACCGACCTCAAACTAATGAACACTCTCAGAAAAAAAGGTACAAAAGCTGTCACTGGGACAGTACCTTTCAAAAGGGTTCTAATATGTACCATTTAGGTACTAATATGTACACTTTTGGTACCAATATATACCTTTGAGGGACTAATATGCACTCTTTAGGTACAAAGGTGTACCTTTTGAAAAGGTACCGCCACAGTGACAGCTTTTGTACCTTTTTTCTGAGAGTGAATGGTAGTGTACATTTAGGGATCTGTTAAAATACCTAACCCTTAGTAGTAAACTTTTTTAATTACTAAGTACTTTTTTCCACTTGTTTACTGCATGCATGACTGTAAATATTAGCCTTTGTGTGTCTTTGTAGCCTAGTGTCTTTGTAGTGTGCAGACATGAATGATACTTCAAATTGTATGGAGAAGAGGTGCCTCTAAACAATCAGACTAAAGATTTGTTCCTGGTATACAATAATACTAAATAAAATAATTAAATACACCTTATGGACCACATATCAATGCACTAAAAACCACACAGAACACCTCAGCAACCACACGGCAAGGCCCCGGCAACCACCCACAATTCCCTAGCATTGTGGAGGCGACCTCTGCATTAGCAAACACCACTCACATTTTCTTCAGAAAATGTAAGTTTAGTTTATCACTCTTGTTTGACAAAGATAAACTAAACAAAATTAGTATAAACTACTTGGTGAAAACAAAGTCACTGATGGTTAAAATATTCCAAGGAGAATTCTACATGATGCTGATTTTCTAAGAGAGAAAATTTTTCATTGCTCAATGTGAGCACATTTCTAGAAAGTGAATAAAAATAGACACTGCTTGGAGCTATAGTGAGTGAGAGGAAGCATAACCATGTGTGTGTGTGTGTGTGTGTGTGTGTGTGTGTGTATTCTCCTCCGCAGTTTGTTAGGGTCAGTGTGAAGAGCACTGGTGTGTAGTGTGCTCTCTCTGGCCGCCCCCTCAGGCCCTGCTGTTGTGTAACCACCGCATTGCAGTCGCACACACAAACACATAATGACTGAAGTGGCATACTGTATTTGTGGGATAACACAAGTGTCTTTATGCGTAACTATGTGTGTGGGTCAAGTTTTGCCTACATTGTGGAGACCAAATATCCTTACAGGGATAGTAAAACCTGAAATCACAATGTGGGGACCAGCCTATAGCTTCCAGATGGGAAACGGCTTAATAAACATATAAATAATGTCTTAATAAAAATGCAAAATGGTTTCTATGACAGTTATGTTTGGGGTTAGCAGCCGAGCCATTGTGGGATCTCAAGACATTATTTTTACTTGAAAGGACATTTAAAGACATGATGCTCGTGGTGCGGAAGATGTGATGCATCAGGCAAATTGTCCATCTGAATGCATATGGCTGTAGATGAAGGGTTTCAAAAAAGGGAACAATTGTACATTTTTAAGAGAGGGTTTTATGGTGCATAAACTGTCTCTAAAAAATATTATACTAAGAAGCTAGATTGTTGATGAATGATTAGTTAACTAGTCAAACATCTTGAGCCATATAAGGATATGGGATGGAAAATATCATTAGCTCTATATATAATAATAGAAGTCAATGAAAAACAAATGTGTGTTTTGGTGTTTTTAGATCCATGGAATAAACGTTTCCACTGCACATGAAGTGGAAAAAGGTTCTTCAGAGGTTCTTATTTTTAAAGGGGTACTTCAATGCAGGCAAAATCGTCTTTCAATAAAACTTGGCTGCCTATGCAGTAGATAGGTTAAACAATTTTTGAAATCGATACTACCTGACTAGAGAAAACAGAGAAAAAAGGCTGTTGTCTTAGGACAACCTCAACACCCATTATGCATGTTGCTGTCCAAGGCCACTCCCACCAGTCTGCTAGTCAAATACCACCTTGCTCTAGTAGGAAATACTCTCTGGCAAACTTTTAGTCACTTGTATTGTTCCCGGTCGCAAGAAGTAAAGAGTAAACATTTAGTGAGTTACTTTTGGTTTCCAGTGAAGGATCCAGCGAGTTGTAGGCAGTGGCTAAAGGCTGCAAAGAATCATAAAGATTTGGAGATAGCATTGTGATGGAAAATTTGAAAAGCCTCTGTGTGTGTAGTCGCATACTGTGTTTTAGGCCAAATGGAAGGGAAAAACTGAAAGAAGCTCCGCCCAACTTCCTGAAGTAAAACGTGTACCGGTAAGAAAGCTGTTGTCATAGTGTTCCATTTTTACCATAATGCTGTTTAAAAGTACGATACATTTTCAGTGAGAATACAATACCTTTACAATTACTGTTCTGGTAATAACCCTCAGTCAATCTGACTATGTGGGTGGGGGTACAAAAATGCAGAAGTATAATCTATAGTGTTCATGAAAGCCCTGGGGCTGTCTAAAGTATGATGCGTTTTACAGCATCCGGCAGACTTTTGCTGACAAATAAGTTCTCGATCCAGGTTACATGGAGAATTAGTAAACATAGCTCATTTACATATACTACCAACATTGTAACAATAGAAAGCGGGTTGAAAATTTGTTACACTTTTAAGAGTGTACGCTAAAAACCACAATGCTAAATTCATCCCAGGGAGGGAACACCAGAGATAGATATGAAGATAAATATAGAAAATATAGATTGTAAGAGCAGTGGTTATGCTCTCAGCAGGTGTTTGGAGCCTTGCCTGAATCTTCTTCTAAAGCTCCAACAGTCTCATGTTAGGAGAACATTTATCATTGTTCCTTGTTTCATCAAGCAATCATGGACAAGTGGTAAAGATTGAGAGGAGAACATAATCTAACCACGGGAACACACACTCTGGTCCCTGGGGCACTGTGCAACACACAGCTTGACACGATTAGAAACGCAGTGGGAGACAAGTTAAAACAGTACAGAAAGAGAAAGTGGAAGGGGGCTGGATAAATGGCACTCTGTCTATTTACCAGTGACATCTTTCCAATATCCAGCAGCAGGTGATAAACAATGTGAGGAGAGAACAAGAAAGAGCGAATGATGGAGAGTTAGCCATAGACAGAGGCTGCTAAACTATGTTAGAGTGCATATAAGAGGAAAACACACTTTCTCTGCCACATGCAATCGTTTCTCAATATTATTTCTTCACCAATCTCTCTCTCTCTCACACACTCACACACACACACACACACACACACACACACACACACACACACACACACACACACACACAGAATTTCAACCCTCTGTGTCACAATGTGGCTTCTGAGACAGTCAGTCAGAGGCCACAGACAGAGACCAAACTGAGAATAAATATAGCTGGACTAAATTTAATCTACTAAACTCATGAAAAATTATAGTAAGCACTGATTAGCATCAGGGTGAGAGGAGAGCACCAAAGACAACTCCCAATAACCCCTGCTCCGCCCAGCAGAATGCTGTGGTGAAATCTGTTCGTTGCAACTGGTCTCTGGTGTGCTCACTGCAATACCCAGCACTTACATTGCACTCTTAGGCAAGTTTCTGACAGTTACAAAATACTGTAAGTAGATAGCAGAGTAGAGGTCAAAACATAACTGTGCTGGGTCATTCCAGTGGGCAACGGGGGTTCAGCTATTGCAAAATGTGCGTTTAACAAGACATTACTTTAAGGAAGCCTGTTTTCTTTGAGTAAAAAAAGAGGCAACTGTGATCAAATTTAGATATACTGTATATATATATATGTCGCAATTATGAGACACAAAGTCACAACTGCAATAAACATAAGTCATACTATAAGGCATACAATGGTAATTATGAAAATATGACAAATTTGCAATTGTCGAATATAAGTCACAATTAGGTGAAAATAGTCACAAATGTACAGTAAAGCCACAATTAGGTAAATAAATGTGCAGCTGCAATATTTAGTCACAATTGTCTTTTTATTTATTTTTTACACTGAGGTGGAAACAGGCTTCCATATTTCCATTAGCGGAGATGAGAAGTAGTTTTTTTGTTTGTTTTTGTTTAATGATTAGAAGTTGTGTTTAGAGGGAGGAAATATAGTAAGGAAGATGACATACTTCACACAGAAATTAAAATTGTGTCATGATTTACTCCTCCTCATGCCATACCAATCCCGTATGACATTCTTTCTGACTGAAACATTCTTCAAAATATCTCTGTTAGTGTTCTTCAGAAGAAAGTAAGCCATAAAGGTAAAGCCATAAAGCCTTGATGGTACATACAAACGTAAACGTTTGTGACATTTTGAGCAGAGGAAGCACGGATGTGGTTTGCAGTGCAAGACAAAAAACAAAAAAAAACAAAAAAAATACATATATGGTGCTTGTGTTTTCTCTTACACATGCACATACAGATGCAGCGGTGTCTTCTTTTCCTTCATCTTTTTTTGTCTCTGTTTCTGTACTCAGGCATGCTTCTTCCTTCCCAAACCCTCAAACACACTTGATTGAGGAGGTGTGTGTGTGTGGGTGTGTGGAGAGGGTGCTTCAGTGCTTTCATCTCAGGGTGACACAGAATCCCTCCCCAGTATTATATCATCTGCACCTGCACTCAGTGTGTGTGTTTGTGTGTGTACCCTCTTGATGGTGACACTATCTTAAGACGGCAAAACACGAGGAAGCCCTACTTCCCCTCCTCAGAGTATGATTCAACAAAGCTTTATTGGAACAACAGTAAAGGGTAACAGTATAGCTAAAAATACAGTATATTGTACTTCTGTAGATTGTGCTTAAGAATACTTCCTTAAGTATTCTTTGTATTTAAGATTGTTCACTCAAAACAAAAAATATGTTATCATTTACTCACCCTTATGTTGTTTCAAACCTGTATGACTTTCTTTCTGACTGAAATATCCTTTAAAATGTTATTTTTCTACAGAAGTAAGTCATTGGTGATGCGCAAAAGAAAGTCTTACAAGTTTTGACAGATTTTTCTTTTCTGTGTGAACTATCCACTATACACTAATCAGTCATCCCCTTTGACATAAATTTTGAAACATTCATATTTTTTACAATTCAGAATAAAGTGTGCTTCAGTTTTGAGCGTCACAACGGCCCATTCTATTCATTTCTCCTCTGGTTTTCAGGATATTTTGTGCCTTTCCTGATTCAGTGGCTAGATGGTAATAAGATCCTCTTCCTTTTCTCTTCTTAGGGACCTATAAGGCATTGCAGTTTCCTTTGTAATTCCTTTGTTATTTCCCTTTCCCATCATTCCAAATAAATGTTTTTACCATGTTTAGTATCTGATGTTTAAGCTTGATTCATCAAAGATGCCAGTTGGAAACCAGGAGAAGAGTTTTAGGCTAAAACCAGCTAAGAGTGGGAGCATGAAATGAAAATTTACCTATTTTTTTTTATTTTAGATAAAAACAAACAATTCCATTTTTTAAATGCACCTTGACCACATAATTTTAAATAAAATTGTCATAACTCGATCTTCTGGTGAAACGGCAGATTTGCAGCAGATCTGGTGATGTATGATGAACTTTCCCAATTATTAAATCAACATAAACCCTGCCCCTTATTTACAACTGACTGTAAGCTTGCATTCAGATCTACCTCCATCCAATCAACAACCGATGTATAAAACCAACCCCCCTCCTTACACTTTTTTTGTACATCACAATATGGAAGAAATTATCTGTCACTACTCTTTACTGAAGGATGTATTTATTTAAAATAAAGTTCACCCAAAGAATTGAATTCTGCCATTATTCATGACTTTCTTCTGCCAAACACAAAATAATATTTTTTGTCCATTCAATGAAAGTCAACGGGGTCCAAAACAACAATGAACAAATGAATTAATGAAAGCTGTAAAGCTGCTTTGAAACAATATTTATTTGAAAAGTACTATACAATTAAACTGGACATAAGTTGAACATGTCTTCTCTAGAGCTGTGACTATCATTTATTCTGAAAAGGACTTTTATGATGAAACACAGGAGGAATGATGAGTGCTCACGTCTTGCCAGAGATTTTGAAAAGAAGAACTCGTTTTCTGATGGGTGTAATTGAAGCACTAAGGTTTGATATAGTCCTGACTCTGCTGAAAAGGTGTTATAGTAGCTATGTGGTGTAAATGATACATGCTGCTCAAGGGTTCACAGACAGGATGTGCTCTAACATTAAGTATAGACCTCAGAGCTGCAGGCTTTTTTCAGAATAAATAATACACACTAACACATGCACAACCATAAGCGTTTAGCCTTACACCTTGATAGCCCAAACCCTAACCCTGTGTTTTCCTTCTCCCTGAGAGTTTCTTTCTACTTACAGTACTTCATTCTCTCTCTAAAACCTCTCCTTTTTTGTTTTCGTTATCCGAAACCTCTTTTGTTTCACAGTCCCTCCTTCTCAGCTCTAAAAAGTTATCGGTATTCAGTATGCAACATTACACCAAAAGCAAACACACACATACACATCAGTATACAAATAAGTATATCTGTTTACACTGCGTGTTTCAAATCGAAGTGTGCACTTTGCTAACACGATCAGCTCGTGATCCGGTGTTTTCCACGTCTCAGTACGGCTCAGCTCACATACAGTGAACTCCATCTCTGCATGTACTGCGAGTTCAGCGTGCATTTGGGAATGTAGCGGCCACCAGTTAAGTGTTATTTTCACATTTGCATAATTTCCAACATTTTTGTGTGAAGATGATTACAGCATTTCACTAGATTTGCAATGAGACACGTCACAGAAAATGTAGTTTTCCGCCAAAATAAAAGCTCAATTGCAGTTTCCGTCAAAATAAAAGCCTGAGGGTTTATCTCTCGCAAGTGTAGAAATCAGGACAAAAGTATTGTAATTTCCCTACTGTAGCGTAAAGTAAAATAATATACTTATGAAATATGTATTTCCCGTTTTACATTGCATAGCTATTACTGTCATAATAATAAATAAAAATATAATAAAAAAATAATTACTGAATAATAACCTTAAAATTATTAATACTATTTTTATTATTATTATATTCTAATTGTTTGGCTTCCTAAAACACCATTGTGAATGTAATGTTGACTGAGACATTAGAAAAAGTTCAGAGAAAAAGTTCAGGTAAAAGTCAATTTCAAAGTCAATTTCAATTTTCAAAGAGAAAGAGAGAAAAGTCAGCCTTTAAGATACCTTCGTATAGTCTATGTAGGTGCGTACTGTATGTGTGTGGGTGTGGGCAACTGGGTATGTGTATTAGAGATGCAGCAACTAAACATGTTCTCTGTCCTGGAGCTATAATCATAATCATAACATCATTCAGCAAAATGCTTCTTTCACTATATTTTAGAACAGTTTTGGATAAAACTCTGACCAATAAATAGCCTACCTAAACTCTTCTAAATAATGATTTTTCTTTCAAATTTGACCCTGAGAACTGAAAACAGCACCGTCCTACTTTGTTCGGCTACAATTGAGCCCTCTGAACAATGAGAGATGTTGCTCCATTCACAACGGAGAAACCTCAAGGAACTGATTGCTGTCACAACAGACCATCTACAGTTACAGACAAGAAACACAGCCTGAATAGAATGAAATATGGATGAGATACACACTCTCAAGTGCTTCATGTGGAGTAACACTGCTAGTGTTGTGAAATTAACAAGATGAAGGGACTTGTAGAAAACGTCTCTGTGATTTAAAGTGAAATATGAGACATCATTCTAGACTCCTCCTCCTCCTCTCTGGCATCAAACCTGACAGCAGGTACCACAGAGGGAGAGAGTGAGTATGTGTATCCTGTTCTAATAAGATTAGACGTTGAGATGGGATTAGTTTCATCTTGGCGACATTCCCATTCCAGGCTGTCTTAAAAACAAGAGCATCTTCAGCTCCACTGTCAATATTTAAACTAATGATCACGAACAGAGCTTAACCTCACAGATGAGCATCTAACATCAGAAAAACTGAAATAATTCCTTAATAATTCAAATAATGTGTTTCTGCATGATATAACAGTTAAGATGGATTTAAATTCTTCTGGGTAGAAGTTCTCATGCAGATGAAACAGATTTGAGCCAGGCCTGCAACATCTCCTAATTTCCTCTTTCTCTCCCCAGCTGCAAATTGCCATGCTGTTCGAGGATGTTGGTTTGGCACTGGTATTTAACTCCACTGCACAATGATAATGCAGAACATGATCATAAATCTAGTCATTCTCTCCTTCTCATCTCTCCCTTATCTTCCCCTTTCCGTCTTTCTTTCTAGCTCATGCAGTAACCATGACCTGGAAGAGAGTGTCAGTTTCACCTACAAGGTGAATACAGGTAAAGTAGGACAACTTCTAAAATAAGGCACTTGAGTTTAATCTATTCTGCACTAAGTTTGAAATATCCCCTCTATGCATTAGACACGATGAGCAAACCCTCTGCTAAATCACACCTCTCATGAGTGGCTTTCTGGGAAATCTGACCGCCATGTCACGGCACCCTGCTTGCTTTCAGTCTGTTTCACTCATCTAGCCAAATCTTTCTCTATATCTTTGTGTGTTTCTCAGTATGATCATTTTTGGACTCGATTCGGATGAACGTCACAGGAAATAACAAGCATACTAAAACCATCTTCCTGCAGACCTGACCACAGCCACAAATAGACCTGCACTAGCCTAAAAATGACTGACCTGCTAGCAATGCTTACTGGAAGAGAAAAAACAAGAGAACGAGAGAGAGTAAGAGAGAAAGAAGAACAATATGAAACTTTACAAATGAAACCAAAAACCACTTCCTTCATGTACTGATGACAATGGCCCAGATATAGAAATGCTGATCCTTCCACCTCACACCCCAAACAGCTCAGTCTTCACAACACTTCTGTAGTAGTAGTTGACCTAACATTGCTAAACCAGCTGGCATTCCTGCTGTGTTCAAATCAGACTAATATAAACATCAATCAAGAAACTGGAGAGCTTCTTTTGGAATCCAGATCATCTGCATCACGCATTCAGTTTGCATGCATCTGCGCTTAAATGTGTGCATTCATGTCAATTTAGGCTTTCACAGTGGCTTGTGTATGTGTGTGCCCTCTGTTTACACTGCGGTGTTGTTTGGTGCAGTGCTGATGCATATGATCGCCTCTGAGAGCTTTTATACTGGACCGCTCCAGATTTGACAAGAGCCGGGCACAGAACAATGGCCTTTGATTAGAGAAGAGGTCTGTCCCTCTCTCTCCTCTAAAACTCCTCGAGTGGACCAGAGCGACGAATGACTCATTCCTCCCTGTTGCTTCCTCTCTCTCTTTCTCTCAGCTTCTGGCCTGCATGAATGTGTAGATTGTCACCATATCACTCTGACACTGCTCATGGCCCACAAAACCACCAGTTCTGACTCTTCAGACCATTTTAGACCCTCTGTAACTATTCTTCTGAGTAACAGTGCAGATGAAAGGTCAACTGACTTTTTTCTTAAAAAGGACATAATACATTTGAAACTGGTAATCCATACTAGGGTTGTATTATACTGTACCAGTATCACAATACAAGGAGGATCATGAGTTTACAATTTTTTTTCAATTAATTACTACTACTACAGTGAATATTATTATACAAAAAAATAATAGTTCTGAACATGACTTAATGTCTTCAGTTTCACACAGCGTTGCAATGCAGCTTTTACTGAAAATTGAAGGGAGACTTCGAAAACCCGCAACTTTTATTGAAGATAACTATAAAGTAATGTCTGCAATAATGAACGTGAGCAAGACTAACAATCCTAAACCTCTCTAAAGTTCATCAAACGCATCACAGGAGGTGCTTATGCGGTTCACTGCCATGTTGTTATATTCCACATGCACTATTTTTAATTGTTGACTTATGCACAAATACATCAGGCAGGTGTTTTGGGCTGAATTTTTGCTTTCTAAGTTTAAAAGGAGTTCATGTTTGAATTCCTGCAATGTGTTTCATTCTGTTGCACACAATATACCACCATAAATCACATAATACCATTTGAAATATACTGTGGCACTGCTGGTATTTTGAGGCTCAGGCATTGCAATTCTACAGTAGGGGGGTAAACAACAGTGCAACCCTAATTAATGCTGTATGGAACCAGTTCTATACACGTACTAATAACATCTGAGAAGTGTTGATTGGACTACAGTCATATCTGACCTTGATCAGCCTCTATGCAAGTGCATTGCTCATACTGGCAAACCTATCTGTGATCATCAATTGATCTGAAGAAAGATAGTAAGAAAGAGAAAGAAAGAAAAAAGAAAGACATTCAATTTTGCTAAAAAAGTATAAAAAACAAACAAAACAAAAACAATAACAACAATGACATCTGATTAAACTCTGTCTACACTAAAGTTGTGCCTCTCTGTCCTGACTGAATTAAACCTCTGGACGCTTCCTGTTATGTGGAGTGTGTAGTGTGAATCAAAACCCTCCGTTGCTATTTTTAGTGGCACAAAACATGCTCTGAAAAGCAGAGAGTGTCAAAAGAGGAAACACAGAAGTAGACTTCCTTCCTGCTTCAGTTTTCTTCATTTAAACAACGAAAAAAATAGATGAGAGAAACTGAGTGGGCGTCAACATGGCCTGATGGCTTCCATTTTGTCCTGACTGGAGAAGCTACTGCTGCTGCTAAGTGTGTTCATCATGACTGATGCTATGTTATGATGTGCTATCTGTCTTCATTAGCAAAGAAAAGAGATGGAAACTGACATACACGCTATATTATCAATCATACTAACAACCCAGTAGCTCATTCTTCCTCTTTTTCACTGACACACATTAAACATTATGACTGGGGTAATTAATTTCACTCATACGATGGAGACTTGTGTCTTAAACCCGCAAAGTTTACAGCATTTCATTTTTCTGAACGCCAAAAAGAAAGGCTGTATGAAGCAACAAAATGACAGCCATGTGTTTCAACCAATGAGATTTCACTCTGGGCGAGATTATCTCGAATGACGCGACAGAAATAGAAAGCAAACAACTGACAAAACACAAACAGGCAGATTGGAGAGATTTGATTAACCAATTGTCACTTTATCGCACCTATTTAGGGTGAAAAATAGATGCACAGTAGAAGCATGTGCCAGGTTCCCCTGGGCGGCTGTGATGACTGAAACTAAAAGCTACCTGCTGCATCTGTGAACCTCTGTGCCTCTCGTTCACTTGTCCTCTGCTCTCTCTGCCACCTGTCTCTCTCATACGCATGCCCTCACAATGTGAGAAAGAGAGAGCTCATTATAGCAGGCTTTTCTTCAGAGGATAAAGGATTGCTAGTTTGTGTGTAGATCACTTATGGGCGAGCAGAACGAAAACAACATGAATGGAAGATGAAAAAAAAAAAAAGAAATGGTAGGAAATATAGCATGTTGTACATGTGTGCCCTGTTACATAGCTTAGCACTTACCATAAGAGAGAACGAAAGAAAGAAAGAAAGAAAGAAAGAAGTTCAGCATGACCACTGACCAGCGTATCCGATCCCTGAATTAAGACTCTTTTGAGTAGGTTCTTTTAAGTGAACCAAAACCTTACAACATTACCAGTCAGTCTCACGATCCACAAATCACGTATGATTCATGATTCATATGAGCCGGTTTGTTTTACTGAAACATACAGCTTGACCAATGTGAAAGAATAAAACAAATTACATTTTGGTCTGTTACGCACTGCTTTTTAATATATATATATATATATATATATACAGTATATATACACACACACACACACAGTATATACAATATATTATATATGTGTGGCCAACTATGGGACAGAATTTTGCTTTAAGAAAGGCATTTTTAGACATGAAAAACTAATTAAAAAGTCTGTGTAAACATTTTGTAAAAATTATGTTAATGGGATTCCATTTGTTATACAAATTTTTTTTCTCCTGAAAAGTAAAAAATCTTTAATGGAACTGTTAAGGAACCAAAATCATTAAATCATTAAGATTAATCATTACAACCTAAATGATTGAATTTCTTGTGATTCCTTATTCCTAGTGCTATTCAATTCTTTTATGTAAATTTTTTTAGAAAAACACATCAACAAAAAATGCTCCATCTCATCCTCTCTCTCACACATACGCACACACACAGACAGACAGACACGACCTGACAGCTATTCCTGTTATTTAAATGCTCTGCAATCTTTCTGTCGCTTCGGCACCTTTTGGACAAACCAGAGATCCTTCAGGCCTCTGTCGGACCCTTTCTTTCTCTCTCTTACACTGTCTCCCTAACCCTCTCTCTCTTTCTCCTATCTTCTCCATTTCTTCGCTCCATTGCCTTAATGGACTGTCAAGGCAATGATGGACGGTGCTTTTCTAATTAGGTTTTCAAGTTTAACCCAGAAAGAAAGAGAGGGAGAGAGAAAGAGAGGGGTGATGAGAGGAAGAAAGACAGAAAATGGAGATTAAAAAAAAGAAAGATAAATGAGACAGGTGCAATGTGAACGCAAAAAGGGAAACAAATGATAAATCCTCAGGAGAAAATAATCAAAGACTTTAGAGTTATGGTTCCGTTCATCTAAAATTTAAAATTTGTTCGATCAATTAATTATTTACTCATGTCATTACAAATCCATATGCAATTATTATTTATTCTGAACACATTTTAAAAGAATTGTTCCACAGCTTGCCAGTTCGTAGTGCCCTAAAAATACACCATAAAAGTAGTCTATATGACTTGTACTACTCCATCTCTTCTGAATCTTCAGACCGATTTGAGGAACAGACCAAATAACAGCATACAGTTTTCAACAACACTAAATAATAGATTTTTGGGGAGATGTAATTACAAGTTCATGAAAAAATATTCCTCAAATTCTCCCTTGTGTCTTCTTTTACTAGTTATCCTATTCTCTCTCTTTGTCCTTTGTAATGATATATTTAAGGCTGTCTTCCTCAACATGGACCCATAAAATCCACTAGGACAGAACATCAATACAAAAGGGGTTTAAAGTCTCCTGGTGAAAGAGATTAGAGACAGATATTCAGTCTGTCTTTGTTTCTAATTACTTTTTACTTAGACAAATATCAATAAGAATACAAGGTTCTGTTTTAGGTCTAATGTGATTATGACATCCTGTCTATATATCCTAAAGCTAAAATGCCAGTTTAGACAAGATAAGTGGAGTAAAGATGTCTAGATAGTTTTTTTAATTTAATTTTTTTAAGTTCAGCGGAATTCAGTTACAGCTCTTTCAGTCTAGGACATATTTGACATAGTTTAGCAGGTGGTACCAGAAAAAAATGCAATTGCTACAGTAAGAGTAAGCGGCACAGGTCTTGAATCCTCAAAATGAACTATAAAATCCCTTTTTTAGGTTACCCAAACCATTAAAGAGCCATTAGTGGTGGGTTGAGACTCAGGGTTAAACTCACTGTGAGGTACTCTCAGATAACACACATACGGTCAACTTCTGGGAAATGCAGCAAAGGGAAAAACACAGTCATTCCTAGACATATGAGACTACGCATTTCCTCAACTAATTCTACAGGGGTTTTACACATGCAACATGACCCTTGACCTCCTCCTCCAACTGAATACAGTATCATCTACATGACTGTTCAAACAAAAACTCCCAGGAGCACATGAAACAATCACAGAGCGCTCATCATCCGCATGGTCTGAATTTATAGGCTTCTCAAGACACCTAGGCAAATTTTCACATATTGCTACAGTTTTCTTGGAAGAAGTTCCTAAATGCAAACCAACTATAAACAGTAAGAACAGACTGAAATACAGTAGAAGCTGTGGCACAGTGGTGATGTGCCTTCTTGTGACAAGGAATTCACTGATATTAAAAGTATGTACTATTAAATTAAACATAAAACACTTCACATTAAAATCAGTATTTTCAAATGCTACAAGTGAAATTGTGTAATAATCTATAGCATGTCATTTTGAGATCTTAAAGTTTTTGCATTTAATGGTGTTATTCAATTCTCAGTGTTTTTAAAAATGAACTTTTAAGTGAGCATTCGGCAACGCATTAGAAATGAGCATGAACAATTTAATACCCAATATGCACCTTTGAAGAAAGAAGACATACAGATTAAATAAAAAATTTACATTTTGTGTTACATTTTAATTTAACGTTGGTTCCAATGGCAAATAATAGCATCACCATAAACAACTTTAACCGAAAAAAGAAAAAGAAAAAGATATATTTAACCCTCAGTGTCACACCCAGAGTAACTCGTCTTCACTTCTCTTTTTCTAACCTTAACCATGCTTTCTATTTTTCTTACTAGAATGTTGTTTTTTCTCAAATTGTTTTGCTTGGTCTTTGACTAACTTTAGCTACATCATTTAGTCACCTAAATCTACTCACTCTAAATCTCCTGCTCCTCCTTAAGAGACAATTTCTCTTATGATTACAGCTTTTCAAACTGTTAATATAAAGTGCTGCTTTTGTATAAGACCTCTTTCTTTATAAAAAAAAACAAAATAGCTGGACACAGGTCTGGTGGGGTCACATCCTCGTTTGGTCCGCTACCTTGAGGAGACACGGCTAATTAGTTGTCAGGGAATTCTGCCCTTTCTGAATTTGTCTTGTGTCATTCTGTTTCTCAGCAAATGGACTGAATGTGTCTCCCAGCTAACACACACAAAACACAACAACACACATTCTTTTCCTCCTTGCCTGCCTCCAGTTTCTGCACACAAAATTAATGAGGGCACTAACAAAAAGGGCAGAGAGAGAGGGCGAGAGAGACAGAGTCTTATGTAATTCTTTACCCCTTGGAGAGGAAGAAATAGAATAGGGCCATCTAACACAAAAAGAGTATTGACATTGTGCACTGATAAATGAGACCCTCAGAGGAAACCTGTTACAGGATAAACACACATCACTGTTACTCTCTTCTTTTTCCTAATTCACAAACGCTTAAACTCTTTCTACAAACTCAATTTGTCTGTAGTTTTTTTTCTCTTCACACCACAGTTCAAGGATTACAAGTTTTAACTGCCAAATCATCATCCATGTCACTCAGGCTAGCAATGTAACGTGGAAAAAGATTTACATCAGCACAAATGAGCAGGATTTGCAAAACATTGTTTGTTGAGCCCTGCACACACTTATTTCTAAGATCTCCTCCTATTGACTAATCCTGTCGTCATTAACATAATCATAGATATGAACACACAGGGCATGTTTGGAATTACCTATTTTTTGTAATGAATGTAGCGTGCAGCATACTGTGCATCATATCTGAAATGAAATGTGTTCAGCTTGACCTTTCTAGGATTACGATTTGAGTTTATCTGTAATAATTATATAACTTTTAAAAAAAATGTAAGCCAATGGAATACATACAAACACCATTTTAGGGTCAGTATGATTTTGAAGTCATCAAGGCTGCATTTATTTGATCAAAAATACAGTAAAAGCAGTAATATTGTGAGATATTGAGAACTGATTTCTATTTTAATATAATTTTTAATTTTCTACTTTAATATTCTAAAGTGTGTTTTATTCCTGTGATGGCAAAGCTGAATTTACGTGAATGACGCACCTTTACTCCAGTCTTCAGTGTCACACGATCCTTCAGAAATCATACTAATATGCTGATTTGGTGCACAATAAATATTTCTTATTGTTATCAATCTTGAAAACAGTTGTGCTGCTTAATTTTTGTGGAAACTGATACATTATATTTAGCATTCTTTGATAAACAGAAAGCTAATCAAAAGAACATCATTTATTTGCAATTGAATTTCTTTCTCACAAACATATAAATTGTAATGTAAAATGCTGTAAATTTTTGTCACTTTTCATCAATTTTCATCAATTTAATGTATCCTTGCCGAATAAAAGTATTAATTTAAGTCTAGACCCATTTTTAATATTCAGGGTGTCAAATGTACAGTAGTAACTTAAAACATAATTTTTATTTTGTTATATCCAATAAATTTCAATCACTGCTCACTTCTCTATTTGAAGGAGATCATCAAAACGCTCATATGGGGTAACTGTCTAAGATATCTACAAAATGTACAACACGTTATTAACTTTGATTCTACACATTTAAATGTCAGTGTGTGCAAGTCAACAACAGGTAATAAATGAACTCAGTCAGGCTGAAATGACATGTCACACTTAGCAGGGTTTAACAAGTATGCTAATGAAGGGGAAATCACTAATGAGCAAAAGGAAGAAGCATGCAGTGTTTCATGACACCAATCTAAGCACACACACAAACAGACAATTCATTTTCATCATTGGTTCATCACTGTACTCAATTTCAAATTCTGCATTAGCATTAGCCTGTCATTAGTCCCATTGTCTGATGACCCTCCAACAAACCATCAGCATTCATTGACTGTCTGATGCATATTGCACACAAAAATAGCAAGCATTGATTGAAATGGTCATTTCCGGTCTGATTGGCTGGCTTTACTCAACCTCTGGGTATGAGTACACACTGTTTTTTTAATAGTGCTGTCACAATGAGCGCATCACAGGAAGCAATAACTTTTGTGGCATAGCTAATCTACTGAAGGTAAACATGCCCCTAAAGTCGGGCTCAGACTACAGGAGTTTATAAATCTTAACCGACTGCGAAATCTGGTTGCATCACAGACATAAGTAAAATCTTCACAGATTTTCTTCCTTCAAATCTCAAACCTGCACAAGCTACAAGATTTGAAGCTAGACTTGAAGATTATCATGCCAGATTTAGTACCTCGCATGATCTTACCGGGGAAGCGGATGTAAACAAAATGGAAATTGTTGCGGCAACTTGCTGTAGATATTATATGAGGAGACATTAAAGGGATGGTTCGGAGTAAAATCAACCTTTGGTCCTTTGCACCATGTTCTCGAGCCAAACCCCCCCCCCAAATCTTGGATCCATTAGCGCCTGCACTAAGCCATTCGGCTGATATATCTAAATAAGCTCTAACTTTAATAATGTTTGACCAAGGGAAGGAAAGGTTTCTGGGGGGTTGTTTGGCTCGAGGTCATGGTGCAAAGGGCCCTAGGTTGATTATACTCCGAACCAACCCTTTAAAGGCAGTCATATTCGACCAGCTGTCCCTCCATCTCCATTGCCTTTTCAAAGGTTCTGTCACTTCTGTCTCCTTGTTGACTTGTCTCTCTCATTAGCTATTGTGGAAGTACTGATGTAGTCATAATCATCCCAATTTAAAATCCTAAATATCAAACATGTTTGATATGGTCGAGGTGGCCCCGATGTGTCCGCGAGCTTATCAGGAAGTTTAAGATTTGATCTGTGAACGCCTCACATTACCAGATAATCTGGGCCGACCATAGGAATCGACTAATGGCTTGTGATATAGAATGATTCAGTAAATTAGATCATTACCTGCCCTTGCACTGACACGTCTTAAAATATGTCACTGCCATTGTTTTGTCTCAAAATGCACACCAGTAATGTTTTTCTAAAACACTATTATAAAAGCTACTTAAATGTCCTAATTGAACTTAGGCCTAATCCTGGCTTAATCTAAGCCCTGTCTGTGAAGTGTGAAACCAGGCCTACAGTACAAGCTGCATACAAATACTCAGGTCCAGATAATGTAAAAAACAAAACAAACAAAAAAAAAAACACAGAAACAGCAGCTGTCCCTTAGCAGCACACCCTTATTTCCTGTCAAAGTGAATGTG
Organism: Squalius cephalus; assembly: GCF_949319135.1. Classification (NCBI taxonomy): domain Eukaryota; kingdom Metazoa; phylum Chordata; class Actinopteri; order Cypriniformes; family Leuciscidae; genus Squalius; species Squalius cephalus. Next base: position 16,485,635 of record NC_137124.1, on the reverse strand, counting down.
TATGTGAAAAAAAAAAATTTTTCAACAACATTTTCATAGATGTCTCCCAAGGGACATTTCGTCTGAGACTTAAATAAGATAAACTGAGATATTTGTGAAACTGTCAAGCATTAAGTAAAATTCCATTCAAACGTTTTCCGTTAAATTAAAAAAAAAAAGAAATGTATACCTTTATTCAGCAAGGATGCATTAAATTGATCAAAAGTGACAGTGAGGGATTTCACATTGTTACAAAAACAATTTCTTTCTTTCTATTCTTCAAAGAAACCTAAAAAAGATCATGGTTTCCACAAAAATATTATAAGCAGCACAACATTGATAATAATAAGAAATGTTTCTTGAGCACCAAATCAGCATATTAGAATGATTTCTGAAGGATCATGTGACACTGAAGACTGGAGTAATGATGCTGAAAGTTCAGCTTTGCCATCACAGGAAAAAATTATATTTCAAAATACATTAAAATAGAAAACAGTTACAAATTGTGATAGTATTTCACAATATTACTGTTTTTACTTTTTTTTTAATAAAATAAACGCAGTCTTGGTGAGAATATAAATCTTAATGACCCCAAATATTTACAGGTTGTAAGAACAGAATTATCAAATAATTTCTACATAAAGTATTAGTGAAGCGTTAGACATTCATTGACAGAATGAAAATGTTAACTTAATTGGCATCTGTGTAATTGCCTGATTCAATTAGTTCAGCTTCATTGGCTTGCTGATACTGACTAATATTCTGCTAATTTCATCAACCGCACAGTCAAGATAAACATGACTGACATGAGCTGATCTGGGATCAGGTTCATCTTATTACAGCTATGATCTAAATGTTCACGTACAAAAATCCATTGCTTATTTGAGATCTGCTTACTCTAAGCAGATCAGAAAGGTTAAACTGATCTGAGGGCAGTTTTCAGCTATTTAACAGAAAGGAATGGAAGGTGACGCACTCAAGCACACAGATAAAGGCCTGATCTGAGATCTGTTCAAAAGGAAGCTTAAAGCTGATATGATTTGTTATGGTGACACTGCAATAAACCTTTGAACTCTGCGAGTAGCAATACAGTCTTAAATGTAAAAAAAAAAAAAAAGTTCAATGGGCCTGGTTACTAAGTTATTTCTAAGCTCAACAGTGGGCGAAAGAGCAATCTATAACATTACATTGTTCTGTTTCAATGACACCAGACTCTCATGGTCAAAGGAGAAAAGTCACCTGACACATGAATACTGAATTGTTGGGGCTGGGAAGCACAGGTGAGACAGTAAATACTGATACACTTTCTGCCTGCAGGGTCTGTCGTCAACATGAAGTTTATATTTAGGACACATTTTACACTGTCTGCTCAACAATTCTAACAATTCTTCTGTCCTCATCTTTTCACAATGCAACACAAAGCTGACACAATAAACAAGGATGTGTGAGTGTGCAAGGGTCAGAGTAGCCCTCATTGTGTTTTTGAACAGACTGACCTCTACACCAAACTGTCAAAATCATTCTGCAAGGAAGATGCCATTTTAAAATGAACCCAATTAATCAACAGCATTTGAGCTTTTGATTAATAAAGAACACGTGCATCCACTTTGTAGACTAGGTTCTGTCATGTGTAACACAATAAGCTTGCTAATGACTGTCTCATATCCTTTTGCCGTTTCAGGAATAAACATTAGTCCAAACTGACATTGATATTGTACATACACTGTACTAGTCATCATAGCATGCCAAGTATTGACTGATTCTGAGCCATCAGCGACTGTCCCCTGGATCAATATGCACTCCAGCTACAACCATACAATGTGTGTGCGTGTGTGTGTGTGTGTGTGTGTGCACATTGGTACTGAGCCCTTCATCTTTTGGGGTGTCCAAGTGTGACTTCAGCAACTTTTCTCACAGAAAATATTCTCTACTTAAAATAAAACAATAAATAGAAAAAATAAAAATAAATATTTGGGTGGCTATCTTTTTTCTCTCTCATATCCCTAAATCCTACCTTGGCTCTAATCTGACCAGACGTGGACACTTTTCGGATGAGTTTGTGCGAGGTCTCCTCCGGCTCCCCGTCACTGTCCGATGATTCGTCACCGGCCTCGGCTTGAGGGTCCGGAGAGGTCAGGGACTCCCGGGGCTCCCCGACATAAAGGACATTTGGATTAAACTTCGAGGCCATGACTGTGCAGGGGACAGGATTTTCACTGCACTTGAGTCCTCTTTTGTGCCAAGTCAGCTCTGAAAAGGAGAAAGCATTGCTCAACGGCAGCGATCAACGGTTTTGGGAACAGTATTGATTCCAAAGAGACCTCTTCTGCTTTCATTTTAAAGACCTATGAAGCTCTAGGAACTACAGTTTTCATAGCAAATTCATTTCCTCTATTTTGATTGCTTTGTTTTGAGGCCAACAAAAGATACCAGTGAACAAACCAAAACCAAAACCAAACCAGTTAGCAGCAACAGAGGCATAGGCGTAGCGCGTATAAGGCTGAGACTAGCATGGAATTTTCTCACTCAAACCACTGACTACTTCTGCTTTGGATTGCTTTTAGAGGGAAGAGCTGCCTATAACTGCTGGTCTAGGATCAGTTTTCTCCATAATACTAGAATATTGGTGAAACGGATTTTGGTGTTTCCGCTCTTGAGAGTCTCAAAGGTTTCTCTTTACAACATGTTTTCCAGCAATGTAGCCAATCACAAACATATCTGTTGATTTCTTGAACACAATGGCCAATCAGACGCGTTTAAGTTAGAATCAATCCACTCACCGCTCAAAGCGCCGGAGTTTTTGTCCAGTGTAGAGTTCTGCACGCTCGCAAATCCCCTTGTTATAAGTTAACTTATAACAAGGTGTAGACATTATATAGGCTAAATAAGAGATTCATTGTGCAGTCAGCTTCATTGATTATAGCTCAATATAATCCATTAAGAATTTTAGTAAAACTTTTGTTTTGCCGCATTAGGTAAGGCAATGTTTATTTATTATTCAAAATAGCTGCCGTGCCAAATCACGCTTAGTATGCATGCTTTTCTGTTCAAATTATAGTAGTTTGCGAACATAGACGCTTTAGTAACAAATCATTTATCTGGAGCTTTTAAGCTGGGATGTGTAGGTTGTTGCTAACTAACGTAACTTGAAACTATTTGATGACATTTTATTTAAATGTGTTTATAAGGAGGAAGCACATCTAGCCGCTACCTTACCCTGGAGTTGGTTCACCCTCCGCAGGGGATTATTTTGTCTATTGCACAATAGCATTATGGGTCATAGGGGAAAAAAAGGGGGGTGAATCTTTTAAAACACAAGTGCTTGTGATTTTTGTATTCATGTTGGTTTCGTGCATAAAAATACATTTTAAAAAGTTACAAATACTTAAATATAGGTGAGTGTATATCCTCCGTATTTTACTCTTTTCTCATCACATTACAAAAAGGGCTTCCTGCTGCACATTGGCTATGCCACTGATTTGGCAGACAAAAGTTTTTAAATAGCCTATTAATAATATTTTAAAACAAAATCTCTTCATTGCTCTTTTTTTTAAGAAATACGATTTAGCTAAACAACTTATTTTTTTAAAATTCCCTTTTATGATTTAAAATAAATAAATAAATAATCTCCAGAGAGTTAAACCATCACACATTTGTTTTTACTTTAATCCTCACAAAATCACATATCCAACTGATTTTTAATTCAGAGAGTGAAAACATATTCATCATACAATGTAATGTATTCAGGTCACTTTATGAATTGCATTTTGAATCAAAACAGATTCAGACAAAACAATGAGCGACACGTCACTGACCCTTATGCGGACGGTGAAGCCCATTAGCGCTCAGGATCGATACAAACCCATCTGACATAATCCACAGACGGTCGCTGTCAGCCAGGGCTTTGAGAGATGCATGAACTCGCTGACTGTTGCGCCGCGCGTGTGTTCACAGCTGCGCATTCGTTGCGCTCACAATCATCTGATTCCGCGACACTCCGAGTCCGTTATCACCTTTCTATCTGTTAATAAAATTAATACGCCTCTTGTCTTGCCTTAACATGTCTCCATGTCTAAAACACGACGCTTTCTGCAACAGACTTCGGTTTATAGCACACACATCTCCTGTAAACATGAAATAACTACCTGTTATGATGTCGCGCGTTGGCTGTCTACGTGTGAAAACGAACCAGTCGCTTTGCAGAGCAATAAAGAGACGTTCGACTCAATAATGACATTACTAATACTTAAACGCAGGCGTCTAATGGGCTTTTGGATTTGAGGAGATTATATTTACAGGGATATCTCTGACTCACCAGCACCAAGCTGTGTTCTCGTGTCTTTCCAACCCAAAACAGCAGTGTTACAGGCAGCATTTATGTTGTACATAAACAATTTAGCGATCTCACGCGAGCAGCAATCTCCGGCTTCGTCATTTGAATAAAACTGTTAACGGTTTGATTCATTTAACGCTCGCAGCGCTCGGCCATCACTTTCTGAATGGACAAATAGACTCAACTGTCACTCTCGCGCACGATGCCGTCTGCGGCGGTTGTACCGACTAAATGTAGCCTAAAGGTGGATGTGGATGTGGTGTTTTACCTCTATAGTGCGTTGTCTGCTCCCGTTGACCCTCGTGTGTGTATGTGTGTGTTCTTGTTGCTCTTGGTGGGATCTCGCGCAGCGCGGCTAGATACTGTCAAATCTGCTTCTGTCGCGCACATACGCGCGTGTACGCATAGCATCGGATAAGATTTGAATCGAATGGGAGGGGTGGACTAGAGCGCGAGAGCGTCTGTGTGTCAGCACATCTGGATGGCTTGACAACAGATATCTATGAAATGTTTGAGAGATTAATGCTTATTCACCTATTATCGTTTTACTGCAGTTCTCTATGCAGACACAATGCTCTACACTACAGTAACGCTTCAGAAACTTCAGACTGGAGCAGGGTGTTTATTAGAAAGGGGAATCGAAGAAGAAATATGACTTGTTGCAACACATCGAGCTGATTTTCTGTTCTTCTGAACATTCAGACTCAGGTAATAATGGGTCAGACAATCACAGCATCAGGTCTAATGTGCTATCAAGAATGTGGACGTATTTTTTTAAAATAATAAATTATATTGTGGACTTTGGTCAGTAATGAGGTTTCTTAAGAAAAATACCTGAATTTAGGAACCCCAAATAGCAACAATCAGACATGTCAAAGTAATGCAGTTTACTAGTAGCTAGCTAGCAAGCTACTAAACATTTATTTGGTGTAGCAGGAAGTGCAAGAGAGAAGACTTTTTACACCACTGATATTTGCACAGTGATATACAGCTATATACCCGAGTTCAACACAAGCTCCACTCTTGACCAACCAAACCCCTCAAAACTTCACCACAACTATTCTTAATCTTAGTGTAACATTTCATTAAACGCTAGCATGTCTCTCTATTTCTGCATCTTGTTCTAAAAATAAATAAACAAACAAACAAATATTTATTTATTTATTATTAATTATTTTTAAAATAATAAAAAACACTTTCACAAACTTACACTTACAAATTCACACTTACTTTCACAAATGTGTACAATTACTCTGCAAATCTAGTCCCCAGATTGAATGCTGGGAACCAAAAATCCCCTGCCCATTTTCAGTTAATGCCACAAGAAGAAAAAAAAAGTGTGTAGTTTCAGCATGAATGGATGAAATAAACTTCCATTTTACACATTTAAGTGATTTGCACACAATGAAATGAAGTCGTAATAAGATGTTCAAGAATGGTGTAGGAGTAAAGTGAGAAAACTTTAGTGTGTTTGAGTGCTTTACACTCTTGTTTTTTTTCCTGTCCCATAGTTTTTTAACCATAACTGGCCAAAAGCATCTCTTGCCATGTAACACCCACTCTCAACTCTCAAACGAAAATAGAATATATACACAGTGAAATACATTTCTGTTCTGAGACCAGTTTAGTCATTGCTATCATGTTTGATTAAAATCACGAGGCCAGTGCAACAACAAATTCAATGTGAACTCTCTGTAAACTGCTGTTATCTCCCCTGACTTCTCTTATAAGATTGTACATAGCCGTTAAAATGAACGGTCACATTAATTTTATGATCTTTTTGTACTACGATTCTTGTTTTGCATCTACATCCATCACCATTATAAGCTCTAAGGCTATTAGCTCCTAGGCGCTCTTTCACATCCACAAAACTGTAGATAGATGCTAATTTTCTGTCATTAGACATATGAAATTGCCACAAATTGACGTGTGCTTTCATGTATAACACACACCTGAGTGGCATCTAAATGCCGGCCTGAGTCAATTTACATTCACCTCGTGCTGCAGCCACCAAACCAGGGACTTAGAAATTATTTTCATTCAAATTCAAGTATGTTGCACGTGCATTTATTATGCTTTACTAGCATTAATCTTCTGAAAAAAAGACAGAAAAGAGAATAAATTACCCACTATATAATAGCAGAGATTATTTCCTTAATTCTGACTCACAGTTTATATGCACCAGTATCAATCAATATTCCACTTATCTGGATGGCTACCAGTAGACAGAAAAAATGACATTTTTGTTCCCCATAAGAAGTTATAGGCTAGTTGAGGTATCATAGATTGAATAGTTAATATGTGTATTTTCAGCATGTTAAAAAAATAAAAAAAAAATAAAAAAAACCCTACCAATTAGGAATGACCGACTTTTGAACGACCGGAGGTTTGAAGAAAAGAAAAAAAAACAGGCAACAGTGATGTAAATATTTTGTATTTGACTATTTTCTCATTTCCAATTAACCTGCCAACAAATTCTTCAATTACAGATCATAATTGTCTAGTTACTATCTTAAGGGATGTATAAAGTTGTTCGTGAGTAAGGGGCACCCCCACAAACTACCGACCGAGTCATCATTTTGGATGTAGCTTTCTGCTGCCACCCAGCGGTGTAAATTAAAACTCACTGCCTGTCTAATGCTACTGGTCCCAATTAAATAATCTTCAAGGTCACTATAATTATATTCAGCGTCGATGCAGTGAAACCCCACATCCAGCGTCTTAAAATACAGCTAGGCCTACTTTTGAGATGTGGGGCAAACTAGTTAAAAGAAGAGATTTTGTTTTTCCAACCGTGCTATGAGCAATCAATAATTGGTATGAGATCAAAGAGATGCATCCGAAGATGCTCCAGAAAGCCTCAGAACACGGATCTCACAGAGAAAGAGTTTCGTGATTCCCGGAGTGCTGCCGTGCCCCTCGAGGTAGACCTACGTCATCCTTCACGTATCCACGCGCACTTAAACCACTGCAGAGGAAGAACACCCTACCTGCCGTGCGCAAGCAGAAGCACGACCGGGGCTCGGTGATTCAGATGCAGGATTACACATGCAGGCTACACTTGCGAACAACATTAACTCTTAAATGTGTAGCTTATATTGGTTGCTTATACAAAACGTGTAATCATCAGACGGCTCATGCAAAAGAATTGTTTCATCGTTTATCGGTTGCCATGAGAACGCGTCCAGTGAGATGAAAGTTGCCTCGGTCAGATGAGGGATGGATGGATAGATATATAGAACAATAGGTAGACAGACGGACAGATAACCAGACAGATAGATAAACAAACAGACAGACAGATAGATAGATGGATATATAGATAACCAGACAGACAGACAGACAGATAGATAGATAGATAGATAGATAGATAGATAGATAGATAGATAGATAATCTATTCACTGCCATGTACGTCATTCTCATTTACTAGACATGAAACAATGAGCCTCTCTTTGATCTTCAGTGAAAGAAACAGGTTTTTATCTGAATGTGTGAGTTGATACAAATGTGATTACACATGTACAATTACTGAAACATACACATTTGCAGATTCCCAGTAAAATATGCATTTGTCTCTTTTTTTTTTTGTAGTCTTCGCAAGGTGGGTGAAAATAAATATTTAAAATGTGTGGAATTCTGTCTCAAAGGAACTGAATACTAATCATGCAAAAGTGCACAACTGGAACAGGATTATAATTTTAACAGCAGTGCACATGGGAACTGTACAAGCAGAAACCGCTAATTGGTTCAACAGTTGAGGAATATTATCTAAAGATCAGTGAATCGTTTAGAACAATTCCCAATGGACTCCTCAACATAGTGAACAACAGCCATTGCCCTTTTGCATTGACTAGAGATCAGCTTTGCCATCTCTTCAGTAATTGTAAGATAAAGATGAGGCTAAGGGTGCTAATTCCAGAGCAAATAACCAAGTGGTGGAGCTGTTTTAGAGAATTAATAAACGAGTCTGATAAAAATGGTGTGTTCAAGTCCTCCTGGAAAGTTCGTATTTACAAGTTGGGAAGTCGTGTTTATGAAATGAGTCACTTTCGTTGGGGCATAATGTCAATGTACCTACTGTTATTTAACTACACAAAAATATAGCAAGGTTTTTAACTCTACATTTTCTAGAAAATGAAGAACAAAGAATGTACATCAGTAGTGTTTTATGTTTTTAATGAATTTAAGAAGCCACTTTATTGTTACATATTATATTGTTATATTACAATGCTATCATATTTTTTTGTGCAGGCAATTAGCTTACTGTGTGGTATTCCGCCATGTTTCTCACTGACACTTCCCCAACTCGTACAGATCTGGGCTAAAAACAAATCCTGAGCTTCTGGTATTACAACTTTGTGGTGGAGTTCATGTGCGCTCGACTTGTATATACGATCTTTCCGACATGACTTGAACGCATAAAGTTGTTGTGAAATCTAAGGAGAAAATAGAAAAATAAGCAGACTTCCAAATGGGAAAACAACAATATACACAGAAGAATGTTCCCCTCAAAGCAAACTAAATGATGGTATTGACAGAAGTCATTCTGACAATAGGTTCCAAAAATATGCAGAAAGTCTTGTCATTGTATAATGCAAAGTTTTTGTTTTTAATTGTATTTATTGTATATGTACAAAATTGCTCAGTCTACTCCACCTCCCTTAAGCCCTACTGTCTTCTTTCTGGCTGGCTTTTGCCTCATCTGACCCGCTATCAGGTTCAGTCTTCCTCTATCATCTTCACGCATTCCGTAAATACACAATTGCCCAAACCCCTGCTGTCTCCCTCTTAGGCCTAATATGAAATGACATGCTCTCATCAGTCAGAGAGGCTTTGGGTGAAAGCTGTGGAAAAGTCTATCCTGAGTGGATGCTAACACTTGTCTCTGCCCCCCTTGGGATTACTCTTCACACATGGGGACCTGCCGCTCAGGCAAGCCAGCCGGACCCCACTGGGCATGAGTTTACTGCTGCAGACTAATACCCCATCGAGTGAAGAAGAGATCTTAACAAAAGTAAGAGAGAGAGATCGGATGGAAAAAGAAAGAAGAGGAGTGATAAATAGCTATTTGCGCCTATAGGTATAATACTGCCATTATTAGATGGGAAAACTGACCCAGTTAGACCCATGGTATTACCAGCTCGGGGCAGATATTAATGTAAGCTCTCTCTCTCTCTCTCTCTCTCTCGCTCTCTCTCGCTCTCTCTCTCTCTCTCTCTCTCTCTCTCACACACACACACTCACTCACACACTCACTCACACACACACACACACACGTTGGGTTTCCCTGTTTTATGGGGACATACATTCCATAGACCTAATGATTTTTATACTGAACAAACTGTATATTCTATCCCCTAACCCTAAATCTTCCATTCACAGTAAACTTTCGGTATTTTTACATTTTCAAAAAACATCACTTACAGTAGTAATGATTTTAAAAGGTCAATGATTTCGGATATTGCACCCATTCCGCCCTCCCTCTGGTGATGTATGCATGCTTTTTTCAGTCATTGAGTCCATGTCCCCACCCTGCATTTTTTCTTTAAAAAAAAAAGGTCCATTCACTCCAATAACGTTAAATGTAACGATAACCATAAAGTTCTAAGAATTGAAGAATGAAAAAGAATAGCAGAGTCCGCACCACAACTATAACGATAATGAAGTGACTTGTCAAAATCACTTTCAAAACAATTTTTTTCCTGCAACTGAACGATAAAAACATTGACAGCAAATCAGAATCCATCCCGCTTAAAAGAGCTCCAGCATTTAAAGTGACAGACCACTTAACTGCAGTGCCTGTTTAAAATAAACAACGACACCGTCTACTTGTGTGGATGCTAATTACCGTTCTTGGTGTGAACGGGCATTGATCCGTTACACTCAGATCAATTTCTTATAGCGCGAAATAAAATTAAATCCACATCTTTGCTCTCTTCGTCCATTTGATGCACTCACACTCACTTCTCTCTGAAACAGGAAATGATTACAGTTTGACACATGGATATGGAGCAAATTTGAAGTTAAAGGCATACAAAAAGGGAAAAATTAGGAGGAAAAGAAAAGGTCGAGCCTCTGTCTAGCAGTCTGTCACCTTCTGAAGAAGATGGCTGCTTAAAAGCTTGACTGGAAACAGCTTTCTAGCTTTTTTTTTTACCACCTTTCTTGCATGTGACATTTTAGACAAATTTCACCCATGCTTACTAATAACTCATCTATCAATCAATATACACTACAATTAACTGCTATTATCCGCTCAATGCACATTACAAACCTCAAAATTGTAGCATTTTGCAGTAAATAAGCTAAATAATAACATTTCATAGTCAATTCTTATATAATTGACCTTTCTAATCAGCCATCAGTAGTTTTGCATCACAGATGCCATTGTTTAGAGCAGTATCTATCTATCTATCTATCTATCTATGATTCTAACTAACACTGACTTTGAGCATTAAACCCTTGACCGTGAGAAATGTTTGCTTTCAAAATGTGTAAACCTCAAAAACAGTGCCATTTCTCATTGCCGTCTTCCCTTTTTTAACTCTGTGGTGGTGTAGCTTGCTCCACCCACTCAAGAGATACACATCAGTGTCATTAAGACAGGAAGCAGAAAGAAGCCTGGAAGAAGCAGAGTGCTGCATTAAAGAGCCTCTCTTACTGGAGACTGAAAACAGTTTGAAACTGGAGAGAGCTGCGACTGAGGAAAATCTCAGTAAATAAAACCTTCACACTGCGAGTGTTTAAGCTGCTGCTCTCAAACAGACAGTGAATAGAAGCACACTGGCATGCTCACAGCAGATAAATACATTTGATGAGGCAGTCACATGCACACATACTCACGCACACAATGCTACAGCATCTGCTGACGAGCGAGTTCCAGCGTTTGGAAAGCGTCAGCAGGTTTTTGCGCGGTCGACATGGGTTCAGTAATAGTCTTCTCAGCTGAATGGAGGGATTGCAATGCATTTATTTAATCATCAATACAGTATCTCAGGACAACTTAAGCACTATATTGACATGCACTTGTTTATTTATATGGTCTAACAGAAAGTAAATTGTTGGCAGTAGCTGCTTACAAATAATAAGATAAACAGAGCTAAGAAACATACTAGGGCAAATCAAGTTGATTTAAATAAGTGGATTTTAAAGAGACAAATGTCTATTCAGATATCAACCATGTGAGTGTGTATTGATTTAACGGGATTGCTATCAAAATGCATACAAATTTGTTCAAATACTTGTAAAGTTTAATGAGTATATGGGTGTGATCATGCAGAAAGGCGTTGTAGATTATTGTTGTAACAGTGCATGCATACTTGTAAGAAAGGTGTGAGAGAGTGATGATGTAATAGCTTACCCACAATGCTGTGCAGAGAAGATGAATGGGGGAGTGAGAGTGAAGGGGATTGGTGGGAGCTCCCATCAATGAATAGACATTGCAGGGCCGATGCTCAACCAACGTTGAGACTTATTGTAATTCTGATCACGACTACTTATTCATAGGATTGTCTGTCAGGGAAAACGCAATGAAAACAGCATTCCTTTAAACAGTTCAGTGCCCTCCCTTCTCACTGCATGTGTCTCTATTTTCAGCACACAAACAAAAGCTACCAGCAATGTATTGTTTCTCTGATCCTGTACAGTTCCTTGTCCAGTTTTTCTTTTGCACGTTGTGATTAACAGGTTTTTGTGAGGTATAAGAACAGCCCCAGGTGTCACAGCAGGTAAAACCTGTATGCCGTTTACAGCTCCAAAACTAATTCTCATAACCGTCTGCCAGTATTTGCTATCAGATGCACAATTCAAGGAAATGCGACTTTCTAAAAATAAACAGCCTTGTAAAGACATCTGTTGTTGGAGTATTTGAAAGTGTCCTCATAGTGGGAGACGCACCTACGCGCCACTGAACACTCATCCTTGCCACTACAATCCGTCTTAAAACAAAGACAACAACTAAATTAGACATCTGAATCGAGATGTTACATAATCATCACGATTAAAAATATATACTTTTAGAATTTTCGGGTGCCAATATTTTGCGTAAAATCCCGCAAAAACACACGAAAGTCATAAAAGGGAGACACATAACAATATAGACACGCGCAAAGTAGGCAGATTTTGTTACTTAAAACAAATGACAGTGGTGCTTTGCCTTTGTGTGTGCCTTTGGTGTGGTCAGTAATCTTGGAGAAAAAGGGAGAAATAATTGAGTTGCTTTGCGCAAAGCGGCAGCAGTTGCCGGCGACAATGGGTCCGGTACTGGGGGGATGACACAGACTGAGACGCGCTTGTCTCTTGTACCTTATAGTGGGATTCGTGTTGTTGTCTGAACGTGTTTTATTATTAATATTCCGTCCACAGCATCTCTGATTCACAGACTCGATCATGACTGTTGTGAGGACTCTTGACGTCAGAGGGGAGAATCATCGCTGAGGTCCAATGGGGGGAATATCAAGCGAGGCAGAGCTATCGTCCTACCAACAGAATTAGCCATGTTAACCGACGGGCACCTCGCTTTTCCACAGGACTTAACCCGCCAAAGATGACGGTTTTACTCAACTACGTGAAACAAAGCGCATTTTAGTTCTTCTTTTATGTTGTTTTCCGTCTCTTTCTGGGTCCTCCATCTCCCCTCTCATCTCCATCTCCTCTCGTATGACAGGCACGGACTGCGCGCGAGCTCGGGGGAGAAAAAGGCATTGCAGCTTCATGGCACTGAGGTACCGTATGCTGATGCGCACTTGTGCTTTCTTTTGTATGAATATGTCTTAGTTAAACGTGTCATTGAATTGCAATAATTGGTTTCCAGCGGGCACCAGTGTAGCCTATTTAAACAAATTGCCGGAGGCTTGACCTCTCCGAGTCCTTTGCAGTGTTTTCTTGGTCAGTTTATATATAGCCAGGTCAGTGAAGTGGAAATTTATGAATGAACGAGTTCAAATGTGTCTGCGTCTATGGCGTCAGGAAAAAGCGCATCATTGTGGATTCTGGAAGCATATACACGATGCCTTCATAAGAGACCCGTGCACTGAGGTGGCGCGTCTTATTTTTAGCCAATTACTAAAAATAGAAACAAAGTGAAGTGCGTGCGTTTTGTCAGGACTGGTGCTTGATTAATAGCCCTTTCCCAATGAAATGCACATGCAGCAATAAACTAAGCGACATATTGCATATTTACAGCTCGTCCGGATGCAATTTGCTACATTGTTTTGGTGGTTCAAAATGTGATAATTGCGCCTCGCAAGTGCTCAACGACTATTTCATTTCTAATTAACCACAAATCAACACTTTGCCAGCAATAATTATAAAATCTGAAAATTTCAGCTAATGAGAAATTTTGTAAACGCATAATATCATACTCAGCCTAGTAATTGTATTGACTGCCCTAAGAACAAGAGACTGTGTCATCAGGTTCAGAGGCTTCAGGCATATTTCTTTTGACAGATATCCTATTCTCACTGCCTTTCCACTGACATACACATTCTCTCTTATCTTCACTACCGCACCCCTCTCTCTCTCTCTTTCACCCCCTCCCTCCCCCCACCATCAGCTATGATTCACTCTCTTGCAGCAGCAATGAGCAACCAACTTCAAAACACCTCTTCCCTCTCCACGGCGGGCACGTGGAATCTCCTGGATGTGCGGAACTCATCACCGGTGCGGACGGCAGAGCTGAGGCCTCTTCCCGTTAGCCCGTGGGACATTGCACTCTGTGTGACAGGCACGCTCATCTCCTGCGAGAATGCAATCGTGATTGCCATCCTCTTCTACACGCCCACCTTGAGAGCCCCCATGTTCATTCTGATAGGGAGCCTCGCATTCGCGGACCTGCTCGCAGGACTTGGCCTCATACTCAACTTCGTTTTCATCTATATGCTGAACAAAGAGTTCGCGACTCTGATCTCCGTCGGCTTGCTGATCGCCGCCTTCTCCGCATCAGTGCTCAACATCCTGGCCATCACAGTGGATCGCTACTTGTCCCTGTACAACGCTCTGACCTACCACACAGAGCGCACGGTGACATTCACCTATGTCGTGGTGGTTCTCATCTGGCTGGTGTGCATCATCCTGGGCCTAATGCCAGTGCTCGGCTGGAACTGCCTCCGAGACGAGGCCAGCTGCAGTATCTGCCGGCCGGTCACCAAGAACAATGCTGTGGTGCTCGCTGTGACGTTCTTGCTGGTGTTTGCCCTCATGATGCAGCTTTACTTACAGATCTGTAAGATCGCCTTCCGCCACGCACAGCAAATCGCTGTTCAGCACCAGTTCATGGCCATTTCCACCACAAAAGGTGTATCCACGCTCTCCGTCATCCTCTGCACCTTTGCCGCATGTTGGATGCCCTTCGCTATGTATTCGATCGTGGCAGACTCCAGCTACCCAATGATCTACACGTATGCAACAGTGCTGCCGGCGACATGCAACTCGGTCATAAACCCAATCATATACGCTTACAGAAATCCGGACATCCAGAAATCCCTGTGGCTAGCCTGCTGCGGATGCGTGCCGTCCAACTTCTCCTTGCGGCCAAGGACATCGAGCGATGTATAGGTCGGACTACCTATGAGTTGTGTCTATCTCATATAATTGGTTTGTACCGTGTCAGTGTTAATGATATGATGTTTTCCCTTGACGGGATCCCAGTCAAACGTTGCGGGTTGTGCAGTAGCTGTTGAGATCCAAGATGTCAACCTGCAAATGTATAATTTGCATGTCTTTAATGCATAGTACACCTCTATGCACAAAATATCAAATAGTAGACATGATCTGAATAATCTGGATAATCTGAGATATGTCGTACAGGCCCAGTGACAAATATCAATATGCTATATATCTATTAATAACACCATTAATAGTAAAAATGATTACAAAATAGACCTGATTTGTGTGAAGAAAGCTGTAAACAGCTTTCATGTACACGTTCATGCTATGGGAGTGCTTTCAGAACCACGGACAGTGGCAGATACAATGAGGCTATTCCCTTGCAAACCCGCCTCTAACACTTATATCCGTGTTCACTTAAAAATGTATGAATTACAGAAAGAAAACACAGTCCCGCGAGTGAAAATTATACTGCTTCTGGCATCTGTCGCTTTACAGCCAGTTTTATCAAATCACTTTTTTTTTTAATCTCACTAACTGAAATTATGATGCAAGAAAAAAAAAAAAAACAACCTCTTTTTATTTGTTGCTACACGTCATTTGCAGAGAAACTTCATATCATAAATTTAAGATTCCCTGGGAAAAGCCAGTTTGTTTAGACATACTGAATTGGTTTATTACGTCCCTAATGACAGCAAAATATCTGCTGCTACAAAGTCGTGAAGCAAATCATATTTTCACACATTTTTGGTCTCTGGAATCTGTCGAGCACACGTTTTGGTGCATAACGGCGGGTTAATGAAAGTTTAAGCGCGAAATGAGGTGTCAGCCACAATGCTGTAAATTCGAAGCAGACAACATCTTTTCAAAGCAATTCTGCAAAAGACCAACTGGGGCAGGAATGCTTAAATGAGACAAAAGATTTGGGTCTGTACAGCAAAATGATTCCAGCGATTATCAGATATAACTGATTGTGTAGACTGCACAATTACTCCGTCAGATCAGAAATCAGTGTTGGGGCAGGCTTGTGTGTAAATAGATCTACATGCAGGCCTATTAAAAGATCAGATAACTAGGCCAAAATGGGACAGAAGGGACTTAAGTTAAGATTCAGCCCAAAAGACCTTGAAATGGCATGTGAGATTTGAAAAACACATTACTGAATCTGCCAAATTGGATTGATATTATGCTGTACAACCAAAAACACACAAGAAACTCAAAAGACAAAACCGAGAAACACTATGACTCTCAAAATGGCGCAAATGAAACCACTAACAGCTAAAGGATTAACTGTAATATTTTATACGCATAGATATTTGTGGAGCTTGAAATATGACCATAACAAAGCCTTGCGTTTTCGAGGGGGGAATGAATGTCACAGCTGTTCTTTGACGACCCCTCATTTGCAGCAGAGAATCTTAATTTAGGCCTTACCGTTTCTCTTCTGCAATAATGAATCAGCATGTACCGTTCATCGACAGAGCTACAATCACAATGAGGCCATCAACAGAGCTAATTTTACTTCCTGACTTGAACATGATAAAAAGATTCTGAGAATAGGTTAGTGATACCAGAGTGTTTCAGCTCTTTAAATCAAATGTACTGTTTTCTAGGATGCGCTTTCACATTGTAGAACAAGTATTCAAAGTTGGCCTTGAGAGCCCATCCAGATGCCCTCTGACTAACCTCAATACTCTTAGTGACCTGTACAAAACCTGATGGACTTCTACATGGAGTTATTTCACAGTCTGGACACTGTGGAATAATTTTCCAGTCTTTTTCTTTTCTTTTTTTTTGTGCGATTGTGTGATACGCCTGATTGTTTGTGTGTCTGTGTGCGAGAGCGAGCGGACCATTTGTTTATATACCACTCACTTATGTCAGGAGTGGGGTTCAGTGACCAGTCACACTGTGCCCACTTATAAAAAATAACCCACCCCACATAATACACGACACCTGGCAAATATCAATGTTTTTCAGAAAATCTCTATCGTTATGTAATGTATCTCCACTACAATGTACTCAATTGGATGCTATAGATTCAGTTTGTACAGGGGTGCAGCGGTTATTTTTCTTATGCAATGCTGTATGAAAACGTATATTTTTATACACATCAGGGCATGAGTTTTATGATGTCGTTTTGGTGTGTGTGTATATGTGCGTGTGTTCAGTACCTGTATTCTTATCAATGGTTTCCTAGAAAAAGCAAAAAAAAGCAAAAACGAAACATAAAAACTAACACGTGAAACAGAAAGAGTGTTGACAAGGCAGAAAGTGCCATAATTTCACTTACTAGTGTCTTACTGAGTTAATGCATTAATCAGATCAGTAAAAACAAGGATTATGATTTCTAACATCACCTGACTGTGTCGACAGTCACCTTCAAACCTGCAGGGGTCCAAATACAGCTTTGTGCCCAGATTATAGGCAGCTTGACTACTGAAGACAGACAAGATATCGTTTGTTTAGTAGCGGATAGTTTTAACTAGGGATGCACGGTATATCGGCCGATATATGTTCATTTTTAATGTTATCGCTATCGGCCCAATAAGAAAATTTCGCAGATATATTAAAGTGATAAATAATGGATTATTTTCTTCAGCTGACACTTTAGATGCACACTGTACGCCATGATGGTTTTGAATTGCTTGAAATATGATTGGAATCACTTCAAAAAAGGAAAATACAGTTTAGTGCAACATGTGCTGTCATATTGGCTACATAAAATTATAATGAGAACATTATAATTGTGTGATTGGGACATGGCTTTTAATGGTGAGACTTTTGTTTTTGTAATCGGGCTCTCAAAAATGATAAAAATTTAGATTTATCAGCCAATATATTGGTTATCGGCCTTAAAATACAGTTAAACCAAAAATTATTCAGACACCAGATATCTTTTTTTTTTTACTAGTGGGTGCAGGACATATGTAAGTGAGGATAGCAAAATAAAGTAAACTGTGACATATACCCAAAAATCCTTCATACAGTGGACTACCAGTAAAATGTATAAAAATTTGGACCAAACATTACATGTTTTGCTGAAGTGTTTTTTTCTTTAATTGCTAACGCGGCCTTTTTACATCACAGACTGAACAAAATTAAGCATTGCTTGGTAATTAGTTGACCTAAATTGATAGTATCTAATTGTGTACTTAAATTTAACAGCTGACAGAGATTCAACCTAATTCATTTTGTGAGACAGTCTAACAAAAGGATGGCCAAAACCAGTGAAATATCAACTGATTTGATAACTTGTCATATTTTATAACCATTTTCTAAACTATAGCGAATAAACTGTGATAATGTGAGAAATGTTGAAGGAGTCTGAATGAATTTTGGTTTGACTGTATATAGAATGATCGGTATCGGCCAAAATGTTCATATCGGTGCATCCCTAGTTTTAACAGTAGGGTCTAAAAAGTATAAAATAGACCCAGAGAACCAGGTGGCGCACATGTTCAATGCCAAGGGAACGGCTGCATCCCACCCTCTCTCTTGGACACTGGAGCCCAGTACGGCTACCGGCAGTGCAGTCCTCTCTTTAGCATTCTGTTGGATTGGGACAACCCTTTAGTGTGCCAGACTACAGACAGATGGTCCACCCCCAGCCTCATGCTCAAAAGTGACCTATCCAATTACTAACACCACAGATATCATCACAGAATTGAAGTATGTCAGGCAGCCAGCCATCTAGAATTTCACATATCTCCAGTCAGTAGTGGATAAAATATAAGATGACTGCATTCCTAGCTACAGCACAGGCGGTGGGGTCTTATTATGAGAGTTATAGAGAGAGAAAGAAGAAAAATTTAGAGAGAGACTAGCGTACCTTAGTCCTTTGTCATGACGTCACTGCTGGCGTACATAAACGGAGAGAGGTCATCTGAATGACGGCACCTAACCGCATGGAAGCTCTATTACCACTAAATCTAGCCCTGCTAAAAATAACCTTGAAGAGCATGAAATGTTACATTTATCTAGGGTACTTGAAATCCGTTTTCTGGGCCATTAAGCAGAGCTCTGTGTTTCCCATCAACAGCAGCATTAGAGTGAGAAGGCGCCTTCCTAAAATAAAGAGGAGAGAGACAGTAAGCCTTTAGAAGAGTCTCTGGGGTTATGTAACCACTGCACCCAAATGTAGCCCATTATCCAAAATCAAAATCTCTTGTTACTGATGAAGTCTCACTTTGATCCACAATCACTTTTGCACTCATTTATAGAGCTAAAGGAAAGTTCTTGTGTAGGTAAACTGTCAGCACAATTATGTGGCCCTTATTAGCAAGCGGTCAGAGATGTGGATGGGTGCTCTGATACTGTGATGTATTCGTTGTTGATCATTTTCTTGCTTTGTTTGTTTCTATTTGTATTGTGAACTGAAATCTGACAAATACGATGCACTTTATGAAAGGAACATGCTACACATTGCAATGTAAGTGTGGAATGTAATCCTTCCTAAAAATGATTTATTTTTTATTACTGTAAATATGACAATATCGAGACAAAAAGAGAGTGGGTAAAGGAAAAAAACAAAACGAGGAGAATACTTTGTCAAATAAAATTCAGCAAACTCAATCACGGCCTATGGTTGTTTTGTGTCTTTATCATCTGTGTGTGTGTTTGAGGGGGAAGGACAGACTCACACCGGTACCGGTTATCGTTTGAAGGCGGCTCAGCTTTAAAAGGGTTGCGTATGAATTATTGAGCCGTTCCGTTTTACGTAACGCTGTCAGGATCACGGTGAGTGTGGGATCTGAACACCAGAGATCTTGCTGAGCCCACGCTGTGAGGTGACGGACAATTCGCGCCCTTTTGAAGGGGCGATCAACGTGGAAGCGCCTGCTGTAGAAAATGTAGGCCTATTACAGTTTTTACTTTTTAGAAGTTACTAGTTATCTTCACTGCTATAAAACCATAATGGATTAATAGGATATCTCCTCAAAACAGTTTAAGATTTAAGTTTTTTTTTATATATATATGCTCAGTTATTACATATTACTCCCTTACTTTGAACAACAATCTTCCTTGTGACTTCACCCGTTCCGGTCCTAATTATGAACCAAATATTAATGTTTAAATTTGTACTCTAAATGCAGCAATATATTATAATCAAAATATTTATAATCTAATAGTGAATAGTAATACTACTTCCAATGACAACATCCAATTAACATAGCCTAGGACGATTTGCTGTAAGATAGCATAAATGGTTGCCTAATACATTAACTGAAATTCAATATTGACACTAAATTTGTTGAAGCAAATAAAGGTAAAAGGTAAATATAACAAGAACAACTTTAATTGGAAAACAGTGTAAGATCATTAAAAACCGATGATGATGAAAATAAATTGACCAAGCATATAGGCCTGTAGGGGTCCCTTAAATGCTACAATACGATATCTAATAGCCTATGTGATAGCAAAACAGTAATTATAACTATTATAAAATGTAACTTTAAATATACAGGCTATAGAGTTACACATAAATTAGCGTACGCTTTTCTGCCCTGTGTCACAGGCCGCCATGATTCACCTTCAAAATATTATTTTGTCAAAAAACAACAACAAAACAAAACAAAAAAACATAAGTGTGAGATAGCTTTGCTGTATTATATACAACAAATCAAATTTAATACGATTTGGGTGGCACTAAATGACAAAAACTCTTTAAAAAGCGCCAGCGAAATGTGATGTCCATGTGGAGGAATGTGAATGCGCAGCGGTGGAAGCTGAAACTGAAAACAAACGCGTGCTGAGGTAAAGATTCGCTTCCCTCAGCAGCAATGTAAACTCTTGCCTGTTATTTCACACATACACGCACACAAGGGGAGAAAGAAAAGGTTGGTGGACTGTGGTTAATGGAGTTCGCCTGTATATTAAACACAAAGAAAACATGGAAATTGATGTTCCGACACGATGAACTCACCCTCGATTAAATGGTTGACTAAGTGAGAAATTGCGCTTCCTGCTGGTAATTTGGATGAATCACAACTAATGAATGAGAGAAGAGGCAGGACAGTAAGGTTTACCCACATATAACCTGCGTACTCATTCACTCACTCACTCGCTCACGAACCAACACACGGTGAAAAGCAGGGATGAGTCACCGCGCGCCCACGCATGCGGACAGAAACTGAGAGGTGACAGTATCACCGCCTCAACAGCACTGAGTCACACTACACCATTACTGAGACAGTCACCACGAGAACTGCTTCAGGGCACAAACATATAGAACACCACATAATATATCCTCTTTTTATACACAGTTATTACACTTTCAAATAACTTTAAATAAGACAATAAAGAAAGAAAGTCTTGAGAGCCACCAAATAAAACAACACTCTTGACTCTGTGAGTTAGTTCATCTGGTGTATGACTACAAGCTCATCTGCTACTGTTTGCCCCATAATTGTGTTTGAATCAGACTGAGCCTTCTTTATGGTCTCATTCTCCATTAAACGTGTACAAACAACTCAAACAGGAAAGAAGCAATTCTAAACCATTTTCTGACAATAACTCACTAGCTATTTCCTACGATGACCAGCGGGATAGGACATCTTCGGTTCTCTTAGTTTTGTCCTGGCCATGGCCCACATAGCCTATTTTATATATGCATATACATATGTGTTTGTTAAAACAAACTTTTATGTTAGTTGCGATTAATCGGTTTGACAGCGCTTAAAACATATAGGCCTACAAGCACATTTTTATCTGTCCCATCCCACACCCATTTAAATCTATTCACAGTCTGTTTAATATTTTTATATTATTATTATTAGGGCCCTTAGCCGAAAAAAAAAAGAATAGCCTCAAATTCCCATGAAGTGAAAAATTCCCGTAAGTGTACCTATACAGAAATAGAGTCATATAAAATCAAAGCTTCATTGGCACAACTGTCTGGAATTTAGTGTTTACAAAACATAGGCTATATGGTACTAGGCATAATAGATAACGCAGAACGTTAATTGGATAATGAGATCAAGCGAAAAATTTAACAAAAATAAAATAGCCTACATATCAGTGAATAATGGGATGGGATTAATATATTTTTTTCTTTTTGTAGCTGAAATATTATTTTTCTAATAATAATAACAAATTATTCAAACATTTTAAATTTAAATTTTAAATCACATACTGATGTATGCCATTCCTTTAACATAAGAAATGTGTTTTGTAAAAATATGTTGTTCCCTCAACATAGGAACTGGAGGCCATGACTTCACATCGTGTGGCCACAACATAAGGATGACGTTACCTCGACAAAATTATTTCGTGGCCAACATAACACGTTCTCACAAATTAATATCATGTGGCCACGGCATATACAGTATCACTTTCCAAAACTAAGTGAGCCCCCTAACATGATGTCCCCTCCCGGTCACAGTAATTTCCAGCATCCCTAAAAACATTTTACAGCAAACAGGCTCGTTCACTTTAAAAACTCAATTTGTCAGCAACAAATAGCAGAAGGAGAAAATGAAGACAGAGAAACAAACTGGAGAGAGATGCGTCACAGATTCACACAATTGATCAGTTCTGCTGCAAGTCACGACTGTGACAGAGACACACCAGACCTTTCTCAAAGTTTGGATCAGGTGAACAAGACCCTCAGTTCTCTGCCAATTTATGAGGGATGAGAAAGCATAATTGGAAAATGATAGGGATAAATTGAAGGAAACAATCCATAAATCAATAGAGACAGAGTTTAAGGAAAGGATGGACAGACAGTGAGATTAAGAGTAATGGTTGTGTAATACAAGAAAAGGTACTTGATGCTTGCTCTATTTTCACCCACACACTTTGGCCAATGAATGTCCTTTTATAGTAGTAGATTGTGATTGCTGCATGATTAAAACAATAAATAGAAAATTTGTAGATATTGCTGGAGTGGATATCCATTTCATAGTTTTAATTAATTAATATTAGAGTACATATGTAAATAAATAAGAAAAGTAATTTGAATGTGACTCTATGGGGAAACAGATTGAATGTTTTAGATATTATAAGTTTATAAATATTATAAGACACAAAAAAAGATATTTTTTATTAATCCCAATTGTTCATTCCTGGAAACCAATAAAGAAAAAAAGTCCAGGCTTTCTATGATCACTGGATAGATCCTGAGTTTAAAAAATACTGTATGAAGACAAATCATTACATCACCAAAAAAAATAAAAAAAATATTGCTTTGAGCTTAGTACATGCATTCAATTTATTTATAAAGAGATTGAAATGGACATATTAAATGTAAACAAACCACACTGAGGAATGTTTTAAGAAGCACTTTAATGGCAGTTCATACATGCATGCAGCATTTGCTTACATTATATTATTTTTTTGATACATTGATTCTCATACTGTTTATTATCTATATAAATCAAAGTTCTGCCATTTTAACAAAGTTCTATACATCACATTGTTTAAAACACAAAGGACTTCATTCTTTACATACAAAACACAGGCTAAATACACAGCTCACGATAGCTGTTAAGTTGGGAGAGTTTAAACTCAAAGCCTCCCTATTTGTGCAGTGAATGACACATTTAAGCAAATAAATAAAAAATAAAAGCTGAAATACTGAAGTGCTCTTATTCTGTACAAATTAGCATATTTAACATTTCAGATGCCCTAGAGGGCAAGATGATTCCAAATTAAAAAAAAACTAGCAAACAAAACTAAAATGAAATAATGACCCCAAACCAGCTGTTGATCAATTACACAGAAAACACAGTTAATTTCTATTTGTGTTTGTGTTACAAGCACAGCTGTCTTCGTTGTTGTCTGCTCAATTGTGCCTGTTGCCTTGGTAACAATGCAGAGTGAGATGACTGACAAGTGAATGGTTTGATCCTTTAGGGAACAGATGACCATGAACTGTATCCATTTGAAAAGACACAGAAGACTATGATTTCTTTTTCTATTTCCATCCTTGAAAAGACGGTGGAAAAAACAAAGAGAGAGTTTGAACTGACACAGTTAAAGATACAGTCCATAACTACTAACACAGCACCACTTGAACCTCAAAACAAAGTATTAAAGTTGTTTAATTTGTAGTTGCACTACCAGTAACTGCCTACAAGTAGCAGCAATCACAATTTGTGATTTTAATGTATTGGTGGATTCAGAATGCACCAATGCACTATCAAAGTCCTTTAAAAGCCCGACTTGTAGTCAAGAAGAAAGCAAATAAAACCCTAAAACTCAATCCAATCCATCCAAATGGGTTAAATTATTTAATTCAATTTGCGGAAATAGGGGAAATCACCAATAAAGTACGTAAAACATCATCACGAAGCTTCCCGCCATCCCTTAGATACAGAAAATATGTTATATTCCCAGCAGAATTTGATTATATCTTACATACACGGCCTTGATACAATTTTCTGATTCAGATTGTCCATCCATACGGTTCAATTAGCTGGGATGTAAACATGAATAACTTTTATACATTTTAATTAACAAACTAAAATCTTCACTAAACATCTACTGTGTATTTGTGCTCTATTGGAGCGAATCGCTCAAGAATATTGCATTTAGACTTTCAACTGGTTTGTTATCTGCTTGATACTTGGTCAACATGCATTCAAGAGGTCAAAATGCAGTTGTTTCTTTGGGCTTGAACATGAAAATGTTTACTTAAACATTTAGTATATAGCCTCAAATATATTTCTGACCGTTTCCTGTAGGGCTGTGAAACGATTAATCGCATCCAAAATAAAAGTTTGTGTTTATATAATATGTGTGTGTGTACTGTGTATAATTATTTTGTATATATTTACACATACATGAATGTATATATTTAAGAAAAATGTGTTATTTATATATAAAATATTTATATATAATATAAATTACATATAAATATATATATAGTATATACACATGCAAATATTTCTTAAATATATACATGCACGTGTGTGAATTTATATATACAAAATAATTATACACAGTACACATATATTATGTAAACGAACTTTTATTTTGGATGCGATTAATCATTTCACAGCCCTAGGTCCTTCAAGCTAAAGTTAACATTGCATGATCATCCAGCTGGCTGTTCTAATAATTATGAGGTCATGTTCTAAGGTTAGAGAGAGAGAGAAAGAGTGCAGGAGAGAGGACAGATGGTAGGACCACCACACTCAGAGTAAGTGATGAATAGTCTCAGGCGGAGGACTCAAGCTCACTGCGTTGATGAGCCGATCTCTACCAGACATTGCTCCACGGGGTCAAAACTCTCATTAAATTTCACCGTCAAGGCTTCAATTTAAGATGTACGATCTAAAATTCAAAAGTTTCTGGTTTTGTCTCTTTGAGACTTTGTAGTTACGCAGCCCTTCTTTTAAAACACAGGAGCCATGTTATATTAGTGCAGACAGACATCGACATGCTACATTAGTTGTGATAATTCTGTTCTCTGAAACCTACACTCTAACGCTTACTTCATGGTTTTTTTTTTTTGATTCCTCTATTGTCGTTTTTCCCGTCTCAGTCTGACCACTCGTTTTCATCCAGCTCAGAGTCTTCGTCAGATTCGCTGTACTCCACAGCGATGCGACGAGATAAAATAGTGGCCACGTCGTTTCCAATTGGCTCCTTCTTCGCTTCCTGCTCCCGCTGTTCCTGCACCTTACGCAGCTGGATCCCTACAAGACAAAAATGGAAAAGGGAGGACCAGAGAAGATGCCTGAACATTAATTCATATATAACTAAAAGGGTGAACCTCTCAAGAACTGTTAAGAAATGTGAGTCAGGCCACATTTCCAAAGTTCCTTCAATGCAAGTCATTTCACTTGGCTGCCATCTTTGAAACCCCTCTCGGGCAGCTATTTCAGGCATGCAAGTACTCTTTGAATGGGGAAACATCAAATTCTCCAAAGATGTTCACCAAGCTTGCAATTAAATTTCATATTTGAAATCACCAATGAAATCTAACATCAACTGTCTCATTCATTGTATCTAAACACTGAAATATTGACAAAAAAAAAATGCATTCTTCAGGCTGGACCGCCAATGCGCATTCTATACCAACTGGAGCTTCTAAAGGTCATTTTTAACATTGAGCTCATTTTTTTGTAAATTTGGAGTGCTGTCAGTACAGAGAACAACGACAAAAATCGGTGTTGCCTACACCGTGTTATCCTCTTTTTAAAATTTGCACCCTGTTGACTTCAATGGGGCAAGTTTTAAACCTGCTTTTAGCCTCTTAACATCCTTGATGTGTCATTACAAGTGCCCAGCCAATGTGAGTGATTCCTTCAGTCAACAGGTGGTGAATCTGACTGCAGTAGATGTGCAAGATATGAATAAAAATGAAGTTAATTCGGCCAGCGCTCATACCTGTATTTATTTCCTGTTTTTGGTCAAAGTCCACAGTAATCGATTGTCGAGTTCTCCACTGTTGCTTAGTTACCTATGATCATGCGCGTGAACTCGACAATCGACTACTGTGGACTTTGACCGAAAACAGGAAATAAATACAGGTATGAGCGCTGGCCGAATTAACTTAATTTTTATTCATATCTTTCACATCTACTGGAGTCAGATTGACCCGCGTTCACTCTGAAGGAATCACTCACATTGACTGTGCACTTGTAATGACACATCAAGGATGTTAAGAGGCTAAAAGCAGGTTTAAAACTTGCCCCATTGAAGTCAACAGGGTGCAAATTTTAAAAAGAGGATAACACGGTGTAGGCAACACCGATTTTTGTCGTTGTTCTCTGTACTGACAGCACTCCAAATTTACAAAAAAATGAACTCAATGTTAAAATTGACCGGAGTCCTCCTTTAAGGCGAGACACGGCAGGCAAAAACAGTTGTTTTTTTTTACTAGTCAATTTTGAGATTTTTGGATATTTGTCTTCAATAACATGTCTTCTTTCAGACTTGTGGTGAAAAAAAGTCAGAAATACACATTTAGGTCTTTATTTTATTACGCTTTGTCTGTTTGCGTCTGTAGATTTCTCATAAATTCAACAAAAGTTGGCGTTCTTAATCAACATGCTGCTCCGCGATCGCTGCCGGCACCCTGTCATCACATACACCGTTAGAAAGCTCTCTCTCTCCTGTACAGTGCTGTCGGATCCAAATATGGTCATTTCCTTTTTATCAGCAACCAATAGTGAAAGTAAAAGGGCTGAATGCGCAATCATATTGGCTGATGATAAATCTTTAAAGCCCGTTTTCTCAAAATGACTTTTCTCTCATACTCCAAGTCCGAAATCTCCACTTCAGTAGCACCTATATACACCAAACTTCCCAGTCTTGTACCTAGTTATATTATGAAGACATTTACAGAGGGATTTGTAAATATATTATTCCTAGCCTGATTTATATAACATTTTATTCCAAAAAAACATGGCTCTGACAGTATTTTCTGATTTACAGGATAACAAAAGTAGATATCCATAAATCCCTCTGTAATTTTTTTCCCATCTAATATGTGAACACAATGAAAAAATAATTTTTAACCTGGCTTTATCCAATACTCAGATTTCGTTTTTTTAAATATATGCAAATTAGCACATATTTAATTAGATATTGCCTAATTTGCATATTTAAACATTAAATTACAGAAAACTTGTAATACATTTTTTCCTCATCTTAATGTAGGTAATCAACTGGGAAAGTTTCATGGTGATATCTGCTAGTTAAAATTTTTACCCTATTCACCTGTAGTGTCTCGCCTTAAGCTCACCAAGGCTGCATTTATTAAATCAAAAACAGTAATATTGTGAAATATTATTACAATTTAAAATAACTGTTTTATATTTGAATACATTTTAAAATATAATTTATTCCTATCATACAACCCTGATTTCAGCAGTCATTACTTATAACATTACTTGTAATATTATAATCGTCTTTATATTGTCACTTTTGATTAATTTAAGGCATCCTTGCTAAAATAAAAGTATTAATTTCTTTAAAAAACAAATGTACTGTCCCTAAATCTTTGAATTGTATAATTTTATATTATATTAATAATGTATATAATATAAAAAAAAAAAAAACATGAGTTTTTACATTGTGACATTATTTTCATGATGCCGCCAATTCTCACTATCGAAAAAAAGAAAAGAAAAGTAGATTGTAGTCCCCTAACTTCTTCACACCCAAACCCCACTTGATGTGTGACCTCTCACCTCGTCGGATGGCTGCCAGCAGGTCGCTGCGTGCATCGCTCATTGGGATGAGAGGTACCTGGCCCTTCCTGACAACTGGTGCTTCCACAGGGGCATTGGGCATGATGTGTGAGTGAGGGTGCGAGTGGGGGTGTGTGGGTGGCCCAGGTGGAGGTGGAGGGGGGGCTGCGGGGGGAGGATGGGTTGGGGAAGGAGTGTAAGAAGCAGGGAGGGCAGGAGTCGGAGGAGAGGGGTTGTAAGTCTGGGTAAGAGATGGCATGGCACTGGCCGGGGCAGAGGAGGGGCCAGTGGGACTGTCAAAGGCAGTCTGGGCGGAAGGAATGAGAGGTGGAGGTGGAGGAGGAGCAGGAGGAATGAAATACTCTCGATGCTGAGACTGCTGACCACTGAGATACAAAAAGAGATAGAAATTGTTCAGGCAAACTACTTTACTCAAGAGATGAGCTTTAAGCTTGAAGCACACTACAAGACGGAAACCCATTGCCTTTTTATGTTATTAATTTGAGCATGCTTTTTTGGCTAATACAAAAAAAGAACCAAAAACCCTCCCTCCATGTTATGCTGTAAAAATAAATAAATAAATGAATAAATAAATAAGCTCTTGCATCAGTATTGTTATCGTTAACTAAAACTGAAATGATTAAAAATTGTTTCGTTTACTGGAATAAAGATGAGAAAAAAAAAAGAAATTCACTGAAAAAACTTGCCAACATACTGAAATATAACAAATTAAGTTGAAGTACTAAAATGACTAAAACAAATCAATACTAAAAAAAAAATCAATACTAGATACAAATGTGAAAAACTCAAAAAGCTAATAAAATAAAAATAAATAATATCCTAAATAATAAACAAACTAAAATTAAAATTAAAACAGTGCTTGGCCACAGACATGATGCTAGCTAAATTTTACACATGATTGTATATATGTATTTTTTACATTATTCAGACTCTAAACAAAAATATGAATGAAACAGCATTTAGACCAGGGTTTTGCAACCCCTAGTGGTTCATATCATGGAACTGCAGGGGATTCATGAGAGAGTAAAATAAATGCATAAAATAACTGAATAAAATAAAAAATAATGTATAATTAAAATGTTATGTTTCACGTAAATAATTTAGATCATAAGAGTTCCGCTTATTAAAAAAAAAGTTAGGAAACTCTGCTTTAGACACTTTTTAAACAGGAGATACTGTATTAAGAGAAGCCAAAGAATAACAGACCTGTAGTCTTTAGCCTGCAGGGGGCGTGGCCCGTTGAGAGCGGGGTCTGTGACTGGTTGTCCATGGGAGGTCTGAACCCTGCCGATGGTCTGTCTCCCAGGTGGAGCGGAGGAGGAAGGGGCCGGCCGGTAACCGCGGTCCAGGGACTGGGTCTGAACATGAGAGGGGGCCATGAGGTGCTCTTTGCCATCAGCAGCAGAGTAGGCACTGGTCACAGCCATCTGTTGAGCCGGGTGACTGGGGCTGCCTGGGTAAGAGTGCTCACCCATGTCTGAGGCAACCGACCTGATGGCGAAAAAGAGACAGGGGCGGGGAGAACATGAAGAGAAAATCATTAAATGCAATTCAAATGCTTTGGGTTCCAAACTTCAGCTCTATTGAAAGCGTCTGTGTGGCATTCTGTTGTTTTTTACCACAAATAATCATGTTGATTATTAATGTTGATTTTGCCCTAGACTTCTAAAGTCTATGGGCAAGTCAAAGCACCAGAATCAATGTTAAAAGAGCCAAAACCAGTGTCACATGATCCTTTATCGTGGCGTTTAAAAAAATCAAGATTGAAAACAGTTGTGCTGCTTAATATTTTAGACACTGTGATAATTCTTTTTTTCAGGATTCTTTGCTGAATAGGAAGTTCAAAAGAACAGCATTTATTTGAAATAGAAATCTTTTGTAACACTATAAAAGTCTTTACGGTTACCTTTGATCAATTTAATGTGTCGTTCCTTGATGAATAAAATAAAAGTATTAAAAAAATCTTACGGACCCCAAACCTTCAAATGGTAAATTAAAATTTCCCATTCTTCCCTTTCTTCACACCAAAAAAACAATGAACAGCACAATTCATCTAAAGCACATACTACATACATAACATACATTTAATATATGAAACATGTTCACGCAGAGACTCAAACAAATATCAATGAATATTTTTTGGCTGGCGCGCTGAACCAGAGACGGAAGCGCTCACCTGTCATGAATCACAACTGTTCAGTGTTCTCAACCATATCAAGTTTATTATTATTTTATGTATTTTAAAAACAAAACTGTATGACACCCCTGCTCTGGTGTATCTATAAATGCAAACAGATGTTGGTAGCTCAAAGTGTCAACAGATGGCAGTACTGAGTTATGCTGAACTGCAGCCCACTTTAATGATCATGTATTGATGAAAGAGTCAAAGTGAAAGAGACCATTAACCTGTTGTCCGGTGAGAGGGAGCCTTCAGAAGACATGCCATGGTAAGGAGAAGGTGTGAAGCGGGCATCTGGGCGGAACTCCTTATCATACGCCATTACGTTCCACTCCTGTCTGCGATTTCGAGCCTTACGAACCTTTTTCACCTCACGACTGGGGTCCTCAACCTGCTTCTGCTGCTCCTGAGTTAGTGTGAGAGAGAGAGAGAGAGAGAGAGAGAGAGAGAGAGAGAGAGAGAGAGAGAGAGAGAGAGAGAGAGAGAGAGAGAGAGAGAGAGAGAGAGAGAGAGAGAGAGAGAGAGAGAGAGAGAGAGAGATCAAACGAGAGTGAGTGAGAAAGAAAGGCTAATGTTGCAGAAAGCCCAGGGTTTCATCACAAATCACATTTGGTGAAAGAGTTTTAGATTGTCAAGCAAGCAAAGTAGTGTCCACATCTTTCACTGAAAATGCTGTGAAGAAAGTTTTCTACATAATTCAGGGAATGCATTAAACATTCACACACACACTCAGTAGAAAAGCAAGTGAAGAGACCGTAGGGAAAGAAAGTGGATGCATAAAAAGGAGTCAGCAGTGAGGGATTGACAGAAATGCAGGTCTCTTACGGAGGACAGGAGGGGGCTTCTGAGTAGGGCCTGCCTGGAGTGGGACTTAGTCTGGTCTGAGTGAGTCTGGCCTGAGCCGCTGGTCTGGAGAGAAGGGGCAGATTCTGGGGGGGTTAGAGCTCTCATTCATGCACACATAAAGACACGTCCACTGACGTGTTTCTTTCTGCTCTCTTCTTTGCATATAAACACACTGGCTTCTGGTTTGTAGAGAGGAAATGAATCTGAGAAACTGGTTTTACCAGGGGCCTGAAAGTGCCATGGAATGAAAGTTAGGTTGTTGTATGATGTGCTAAGCATTATTCCAGCTCTTGTTGACAAGTTAAAGTCAATCTTAACCATGTTAGTAACATGTACAACAACATTTATTTTAGTACAAACTTGGTACCAAAGTTGCAGTATTTTTGACATCCCAAATGCAGCACATGATTGTGGAAAAAGCAGATAGTGAAACAGGACATAAAGCGCACGTAGTAGACACACACCTTCTGTCTCCTCTTTTCTTTTCTCTTGTCCTCTGTGGCTTGTAGCATTTTCTCCCTCCAGAGGATAAAGAAGTAGGAGGGATCTGTGTAGAACTTCAGTGCATCCTTCTTATCATCTCTATATAAAGAAAGAACATATGATGGTTGTAGAAGTATTGTACTGAACGGGAGAAATGGTTTAAACAAACTCATTTGCTAAAACAAATGGGTCTTTCAGACACCACTTGAGATTGAGAACATTCTTGAACTTGATGAGCAGCAGGTGATTTATCATTTTGTCACACTACACCAGAGATGCGCAAACCAGGGACACAATCTAATCTGTGCTAAAGTTTCAAAATGAACCAAAAATATACTTGCACTTCTCATAATAACATAAAACATCTCTAATGTTGTGTTTTGCACCACTGCTTTGGACAAAATATTTGTCAATTGAACTAAAATCTATTAGCAAATGCAGTAAACTTAATCTCTTCATGTGGTCTGAGTTTAACACGCATTTGGGAACGCAACGTATGAACGTAATAATATAAAATTATTATTATATTTAAATAGTTTGGCTTTCTAAAACCACCAAGTGTGAAGGTGAAGTGGACTGAGACACTCTCACAACTAAAAAGAAGGCCAGGTACAAGCCAAAGTAGTTTTTTTTTTTTTAGTCACTGAAAATGGGTTAGAGCTCTTCATTTTGCTCCCAAAGTGCACCAGATTGATGCATTTCACTTTAAAATGTACAAAATGTTCCCCCTGGGTGGGGCATATCTTCATTTAAAAAAATAAATAATTTTTAACATAATATACAGTAGTTGGATATAATGCAATATTTTCTTTCTGCCCACGGGCCTCAATCAAGTTAGATTTTTGGCCCTTTGTAATAAAAAGCTTGGCCATCTCCACAGTACATCATTACTTGTATGAAAAAAAATAAAGCTGAGCTGAAGCTACAGTGTGCCACAGAAGATGCACTGTCACTGTACTGTTGATATTAAACATCATGTAATGTGTCTCATGGCGGAAATGTCAGCTGGAAGTGAGGATGATGATTTCACCTGTAAGGGCTGAGAATATTGAGAGGGGGAGGTTTGTCTCCACGGTGGTAGAGCTCCAGAACAGGATTAGGGATAGAGTTCCTGGAAACCACCTGTTGGTCCTGAATGGTGGAGCTCTTGAAGGCCTTTCTCATGTTGATATCTTGCAGAGAGACTGAAGATGGGGGACAGAGGTAGAGTTCAGGTTTTATGCATTCATTTCTTTATTGAGACTGTCTAAGATATTAAGATTTTACAGAATGAAGAACCAATGAAAGAGACAAAATACACTTATATGAAGGCAAGACAGATCAAAGTAAGGCTAAATGGTTCATCCTCACCATAATGAATGACAGACTACTATACACGAGCACCAGAACCAGAAAGGAACCGTCACCTCTGTAATACACACTCGGTTAAGTGCAGTGGGCCACAAGACAGCCAGTTAACTGCCACTCATTGACGACTGGATATCGATAAGCAAATAATTACGGCCATTACCCAAGATCGGTTTAATGTTTACTATTATGGTGATTAAAGTTGAGGTTTGACTAAGACGAGCTGTCATCAGCGTAAAGAGTAAAGGGCCTTAAAGCAGAGCTGTGTGAAATCCCTGCTTAAGTCACTTAAGGAGAGGACAAAGCTATCCAGGAGACAGCAGATGGTCATTCTCCTATTCACATGCTCTGCTTCTCACCCTGGACTAATCTGGAATGGCACAGACAAATATGAGATCAGATGCACATTTAAAAGCACATCATTGCATTGACTGCCTTGGAAAATGTGGAGTTTCACCAGTGACTTAAGATGTTCTGTATATCACCACTATCCAAATCAAAACCAAGGTAAGGATCTATACACTGTGTGTGGGATATGGAAAAAGGGACTAATCTTTCAAATTCAACTCTCAAATCTCATTAGTGTACACATTAAAACTGGGACATCACAGTGGGTCACAAAATGTGATAACTAATGACAAGTGTTTAATATTTTTATCAATATTGATAATCTAAAATCTAAATTTAATTATATATAAAAATTATATAATATATTTATATAATATAAAAATTATATAATATATAAATATAAAATGTAAATATGTACAAATTTAAATGGCCTTTTTATCAACAGAAATATACTATGACTAAAATTCTTTTATACAAATGATGTTTTTGCACAGAAAGCAGTGCACAGCAGTGGAAAAGAGCTATTTATATATTGTCCAACATCAAAGTCATGATGATGCACGTGATCCATGCCATTGTGTGGAAATGAATGTCTTGGCTCTGGTCCAAAACTAAATCATTATTAGGATCTTCTACATTAGTCTTGGGGTAGTCTGTCACTGAGGGGGCGGGTCTTGTTTTGATGTAAAGAATGATAGACTGCCTCAATCACCCCCTAATTATGTATGCCACAGGAGAACACTCGCAATATTAAAGCACTGGCTGTGCCTCAGGGGCCACTGTACTACTTTATTGAACATTAATAATTCAAGGCTGAGCATACTGGCTGATCTGATGGCAGGAATGGGGTATATGAGGTCAAACCTGGGACAACTTATAAAACATGGTGTTTCTGCTTTTCTGTTTTTACTATGAGTTATGAGCCCCATTTTTCACCCTTGTTTGAAATCGGTTCGGAAGGGGGTGGGGGTTTCCCCCTCGGCTAAAATTGTGGGGCACCGCCACCTTTCGCCCAGCTAGCGACAGCCCTGGATGCAACTCTCAGTGCATGTATGTTATATATATTTTAAATTGATGCTTATTCATTTGAAGTTTATTAATTTAGATTTTTGTCATTTGTATTCTTTTATTTTTTAAATGTCTATACAGTTTTTATTCATTTTTATTTCAAGTTTTAGTTGTTTTATTAATCAAGATAAACTAAATGAAGATGAGAAATGTTTTGGCGAATAGCTGAAACAAAATAAGTTTGGGTTATAATTTCAGTTATTTAAGGTTTATTTCATTTCAATTATCAAAAATGCTTTTTTAATTAATTGCTTTAATGGTAACACTTTACAGTGAGGGTTCATTTGCTAACATTAACTACATTATTTAACACAAACTAACAATCCTTCTACAGCATTTATTTAAATTAGTTAATGCTAATCTCAGCATTTACTAATACGTTTGTAATTTCAAAAGTTGTATCTTTTAACATTAGTTAATGCACTGTTAACTAACATGAACATGAACAAGGTTAATAAATGTTGTAAAAATATTTTGTTCATTGTAAGTTCATGCTAGTTAATGCATTAACTAATAAATGATACCTTATTGTAAAGTGTTACCGCTTTAGATTTAATCAACTATAATAATCCTGGTAGTTAGACATATTAATATCCAATGATGTACTTCTCTCTAACATAGAGATTTCCACATCACATACTGACTACAGGCCTTATTTTATTAATTTCAGATTTCTCATATGTCTCTGTTAAATTTTTTTATTTACATCTCTAAATACCCATTTTGTCCTTGTACACAGACTGTTGGAGTGCAAAAGAAACTCGGTTTTAAGTGTGGATGGCTGGTTATAAATTAATAATTAGAACGAACGTTAAGGGAGGGGATGGGGTGACATTTTTGGATCAGACACAACCATGAATGCCAGCAAACCCCATCACCCTTTCTGCTAGCACAACCACACACACAACCACACACTTCTGTCTCCTTCACAACCCTTCATTCTGCATGCAGCACACATAAAACCCCAGATCAGCATCAGGTCAGACAGACACACACATTAGAGAGCTATAAACACACACACGGTCCAGAAACTGCATGGTGTGCATTCCCAGCAGGCCTTTGCTCTCAGCGCAGGTGTGGTTGAGGATGTGATAATGGATCGCTCGGACTTTAAAAGAAACGTCGATGTTTCTTCTCCCTAAACGAGGGGTCACAGGGGAGCTGGAACATATTAAACCCTCTTTATCGGATCTCCAGTTATCGATCACAGCTGGGCAGAATGTTTTAAATAGACGAGGACATCGTTAGAACATGTAACGTGGCCCTAATCTAGATTTTACATACGGGTAGGGTGTTTACAGATAAAAAAAAAATTCTGTGATGGGCATCAAAACACATAGCCTGACATCAGAGAGATGTGCTGAGCTCTGCTATCCGTTTCATTTATTGAGACAAAAGACAGTACCACCAGACACTGGATTCTTCTATTCCACAGAAAGAAGAACAAAAGAAGGAGACGAGAGGAGTAGAGGGAGGAGTAAAGTGATACAGTTTGATTTCTCTCTCTTTCATGGCAGAGAAAGCTGGGTCATCCTTCTAACTACAGGCTAAAAGAAGACCATTATAGAGGACAGCACTTGAAGGCAAACATGCTCTTTCTCAGCCTCTCTCCAGCTGCTACCTGCTACAGCTGAAAGCTTGATAAGATCTGGAGATGATGTAGAGATAAAGCTTAATGCTTGATGTTACCCTCTTCCACGGTGGAGTCCAGCTGAGTGACTTTGATAGCCAGCAGGTCCACTCTCTCCTGCAGGTTATTCATACGCATGTAGAAACTGTTGGCTTCATTAAACAGCTCTCCAAAGATGTCCTCTGCGTGACGACCTGCAAGACAAATGCAGACAGAAGAGAATGGCATGCTGAAAAGATCAAATGAATTTTCACACTGACTTTGTGTTGGTCTTGCTAGTGGACCAGCAAAACTTGTTCAAGCTGGTGGACCAGAATAGTGTCTTCAGATTAAGCAGGTATAAAAGATGATAAAACTGGATAAAGACCCTGGTTAGGAAACAATTTGCTTGTGTCATCTCGGTTTAATCTAGGGATATGCGCTTTAAACGGAAGATTTGTAAAAGACTAGTCGACTAGTCCAAAAGTAAGAAACCCTCTGAAGCCTTGTGTATATATGATCCATTTGAGCACTTAGGCTAATCTATTAATCAAACAGTCAAATCCCATAATAAATGCCACTAAACGCTGCACACTTGGCAAATAAAGCTTATTCTAATTGAAGTGAATATGCGTTGGGCATTTGCTTGCTTCGGCTATCACACCTATAGTCTACGTGCATGTCCTGAATACGGTTATGCATGGCTCTGGTGGAATTATGCCAGTTTGAAATGGCACAGCTTACATAAAACTTTTCTGTTTTATTTTGAATTCAAAATACACTTCATTTGTCTTATGAGCGGTAATTTCTGTACTCTCCATGACTGACACGAAGAAAACGCATCTTGGTAAAATAAAAAGATTAGGCCCTACCTCTTAAGGTATTCTTTTTCCAAGTGTTTTATTTTAACGTGCAATTTAAAATGCTTTTAAATATAAATGTAACAAAGTTCAAGGCGCAGGGAAGAATGGGGAACCGGTATACAATAAACAGAAGTTTTAAAATAAATAAAAATGTTAGGTTAATTGCGTAACCCCGGTTCTCTGAGAACTGAGCGATATATCTCACTATGGGAACGCCCTCAGGCATGATAGACTATGGAAGGACCAATTACACCACGTCACATCTGACCAATAACAGCTCATGACAAGGAGCCCACCCCCTCCCTATATATACAGCTGTGATCCCCGAAACAGCATTCTAAGCATGCTCTTCCCCTGTGTTATGCGAGTAGGGAAGCTTGGTGAGATAACTCGCTCTGTTCTCAAGAGGACCGGTGTTACTCAAGTTCTCTTATGTTCTCTTTCAAACAATCGTTTGGTATCTCACTATGGGAATGATATAGCCAACTCCCGTAACACATCTCCCACCAAACATCCCCTTGAACAATGCCCATGAGGTAGCCATACCCTTGTAGAAGGAGCCCTTAAGCCCGGCGGGGAATGAAGACCCATAGAAGTATAGTATATTAATATAAACACTCTCCAGAGTGAATTAAAGCACGAGTTAAAGCATTCAGAACCGTGGAGAAGTCCCATGACGGGACCAGCCGCTTTGACACTGGTCTCAAACGCTTCACTCCCTTCATAAAACGCCATATAAGAACTGAAACTCCCTGAAGGAGCTGGACAATTTCTACCAGCCAATGAGGGGCTATCAGAAGGAGAGATAATCAGTTTTCTCTTACTCTGTCTAGGGTGGGAGAAATTAGACTCAGCGGTGGGAATGCATATAGCAACACATTCGGCCACGGGAGTGCCAGCACATCCACATCCAAAGGCGCATTTTGGTCCCGAGAGAGAAATACAGCGGACAATTTTTTGTATACAGTGCTTGGCTATAATGGCAGTCTGGTTGAATGATTGTTTCCCTGACTTTTCAGTAGGGTGAGAGCCTACCGACATTGTGAGAACACAAATGGGACTTATTTCAACAGATAACATTATTATATAAAAGAACAAACAACTCAACAAGAAAGAAATGAAAAGCAGGGTGCCACTCACTCAAGCTGCCCAGTTGTTTGATGATGGCCGCCAGGGTGCTGTTGGTGACACACTCCAGCTCACTGGGCACTCCATCAGGCAGAGCTCCTCGACAGAGGTGCTTGGGCTCAATGCTCCTCTTCACCAGCGGCATGACTGACTACTGCTGAGACAGAGAAACAGAGAGACATGTTAAGGCGCAAACCAACCACCTAACGAACTCAAACACCAAATGAGAATCATTTGAGTCATTTCCAGAGCTATAAAATAAACATCCATTTAAACGGAGCCCTCACAGACAAAATTGTTGAAAAATTAATAACTATAAAATAAACATAAATTGAAATCCTTCTTCACAGCCAATTCAAAAATATTAAAGTCTTTTAAGTGTGTTGTGCTGAAAAATCATTCACCTGTAGTTAATACAGGCATCTGACATACCCGAAGCAGGACTCACTGTGGTCTGCTTATGTTTACACACCACCAAAGACCACAGAAAAACACTAATAAAGACAGTCACAGGCATTACACACACTGATACAGGCACAATGGTTCAGTGACCTGGGCATGCAGACAACATCGCCTGGCAACAAAAGTGGACTAGTATGCTGCTAATGAGACATGAAAAAGAGTGCTGTTATAGCCCTGTGGGACAGCAGACGTGTGTGAGTGCTCCTGCTTTCTTGTGTGTCTAGTTATTATTTCGGGCTGAAAGTGAATGGAAAAACATCTATATACTAAATACCAATAAAGTAATTGAACTACACTACCATTCAAAAGTTTGGAGTCTGTATTTTTTTTAAATAAAGAAATTAATACTACTTTAAATGCAGTTCTTTTGAACTTTTCTATTCATCAAATTATCTTAAAAAAAAAACTTGTATCACGGTTTTCACAAAAAAATTAAGGAGCGCGATAGCTTTCAACCAGTTATTGTGATAATAATAAGAAATGATTTCTGAAGGACCATGTTACACTGAAGAATGGATTAATGGCTGCTAAAAAATAAAGCCTTGCCATCACAGGAATAATTTGAATTTTAAAAGATCTTAAAATAGCAAACTGTTATTTTAAATTGTAATAATCATTTATAATATTACAGATTTTTTTCTCTGCGCCCCAAACCCAACCCACCTCTGACTACCAAATAATTTAACAAAATATTATAGAAAGAAAGATTCAGTGGAAAAATAAAGGCAGAGCACTGATCGCTATTAACGCACTTGGATGCCTTTACGGTGGTTGTTTTCAGTTTTTTTTCTACTCATTTCCCCGCTGTTTCGTAAACAGACGGAATTATAATTTAGGGGATTCAAACTTTACAGTGTGTACATGGCCAATAACTGCAGAAAGAGCTCTTTTAGTCTTATCAGTCACAGAGGTTGTGAGGTTTTTTTTTCTCGTTTTTTTCACTTGATTCTGCTCTTTCAATGTGAAGCAGACACTGCGGTACTGTGATCTGGTCATCCAATTTTCCTGTGGCAATGTTTATTAATTAGCCTAGAGAAAAGCAATAGACCAGATACTGTATATTTTATCAGTCAATAATAGAAATGTAAAAAATGGAGAATTTTGCTCAGCTGATCATCAAGTGCTGGCCTGATCTCTTTCATACACACCATCATAACAATTACACACCAGTTCAATAACAGATTACACTGAACTGAAATATTCACACTCTTTTTCAGTCTGTCTTCTCTGAGTCTGCTCATGAATAAAGCAGTAGAGATGAGCGAGACCATAGAGACAGGGCTGTAATCCTAACTCCCTCGAGCGCTCGGCAGGACTGTGTGAAATGTATAAGTAATAAAACAAAGGAAGGATGGGTTAATGGAAAGACAGAGAGAGAGAGAGAGAGAGAGAGAGAGAGAGAGAGAGAGAGAGAGAGAGAGAGAGAGAGAGAGAGAGAGAGAGAGAGAGAGAGAGAGAGAGAGAGAGAGAGAGAGAGAAAATATCTGTCTATGTGTTTTAGGGGAATGAAAGGACATCTGACTGAAAAATACTCAGAAGCGGGACAGTTCATCATGGCTGTCTCTAAAAACCTTGTGAGCTCTCGATCTACATTTACATTTATGCATTCAGCAGACGTGTTTTTCCAGTGATTTTGACCTTCAAAAAATTCATGATATGCATTTTATCAGTATGTCCCTGGGAATCAAATCCATGACATAGGCGTTGCTGGTGCCTGGCAGTTGAACTACAGGAATGTTACCTACCAAGACAGTTTTAGTTCGCTGCTGACTCGGGACATACAAAATGCTGTTTAGATTGGCAGATCTCTAAGATCGGAAACACATCACTGATACCAATGCCATATTCTAACCTGCCATGATGGATATCAAGTTTCCATCGAAATTGCTACGCAACTTGATGCAAACTCAGCCAATCAGAAAAAATCACATTTTTAATAAAATAATTCCACTGTGGGTAGAACTACCTGGCTCAATCCTGCAAAGACTTTGTGGTTGCAGCTGGTTAAGAAAAAAAATTGATTAATTCACATTTTCAATTCAACTGAATTGCCGCTTTGTGTTGTGCCTGGTTAGGTGTAATAGTGTGAGAAAATTCTCAATTTTCAATTCAGGAAATTCTTACACTTACAAAAAAATACAATTACAGACAGGTGTTCCAACTCTCTCACTTCTCTCTCATTATCTTCTCTCTTCATGTAATTTAGGGTTTTATTTAACTAAAACAAAAAGTATAAAAAAAATCTTAAAATAAAATAAAATGTTAATT
The DNA here is from genome assembly GCF_949319135.1 of Squalius cephalus. Classification (NCBI taxonomy): domain Eukaryota; kingdom Metazoa; phylum Chordata; class Actinopteri; order Cypriniformes; family Leuciscidae; genus Squalius; species Squalius cephalus. The sequence goes on along the minus strand of NC_137124.1, from coordinate 16,444,953 downwards.
AAAAATAAAATATAAAAACTTAAACTTAGTTTAACTTGTACTGAAATCAAATCACTAAAAATGGGGGTGGGGGGTTGGAGGTCTATAGTGTAATATTATAATAATATTAAAAACTTGAACCCTTAAACACAAACTGGAAAAAATGATGATGAGAGAATGATGACAATTATAGGAAGCACACACAGAGAGAACGTAAAGCAATGAATGAGAGAAAGAGAGAGCCAAAAAATGTGCCACCATGCCAGGAGGGGCCTTGATGATGTTGCCATGGAAACAACACTGAAATGGCTTCTGAGAAAGGATTGAATTAGAGAGAGAGAATGAGAGAGAGGGAGAAGAGTGAAAAATGGTGCAGAGAGAATCCCTTCTATACATCTCAACAAGACATCAGAAATGCAGCAGAGCAACACCCACTCTTGTAAGCCCCTCCCTCTCTGATATATACAGACATATACAGACATATATACAGCACAGAGATCTGACAATCACCACACACACACACACACACACATTGGGTTTCCATGTTTTATGGGGACATTCCAAAGACATTATGATTTCTATACTGTATATTCTATCCCCTAACCCTACACATCACACACACACACACAAAAACTTAGTATGGGCCAAAAAATATCCCCATATGGTAAAAAAATGACTGATATTCCTATTTTTGTGGGGACATTTTCTCCCCACAACGTATGGTTTACCAGGACTGCACACACACACACCATTCATTTAGTTATTTAATGACTACCTAAGCATGTCTGAATTTCCCCCATCTCTCTCTCTGACAGCAGGAGGAGAGAGCAGCAGAGCGAATTGTTGAGTTGCTGTAATGTGTGTGGTGGGGATGTAAAGCTGTAATATGTAATATGTATATTAATATGAATATTAAGAGCAATGAGCATATGAGGTTCACCTCATTAACCAACGCTAAACACTCACAATCATCTGATTAGGAGCAGTTATAGTGCAGCAGTAGGAGTCAGACTCTGTGAGCGTGTATAGTCTCTGTTTGCATTATATTAAAGACAGAACTATCCGTTTTTGTGGATGTATGTTGTTTTTGATGTGCATCAGTGTCATTTATTAAGTTTGTATGCGTGCATGATCTTCTGCTCTGTGTGAAACAGACAGCATTTATAATGGAATTAAAGGCCTAGCTCTCTCTCTCTACAGGCATGTGTTTAAAAGTCAATGTAATGCTATCAAACACTCATCTCCCACTGTGAGCCAAGTGCCTGCAGACCGCTTGCAAAATATCACACACTACATCATTAGTCACAAACACTGACGTTCATTCTCTTAACAGGTTCCAATCAAATGCAATCCATCTGCGGCTACATTTATTTGATCCAAAAAATTGTGAAAATGTATTACTTTAACTGGTTTAAAATACAGTACTGTGCAAAAGTCTTAGGCACTCTAGCCAGTTATTTATATATTTTGCTGTAGTGTTTCAGTAGGAAATATCAGTTTACATTTCCAAACATTCATTTTGCCATTAATTGTAATAATCCAGTGAATTTTTTGTATGCGCAAGGAGTCTGACAACAGCTGGTATGATCTAGCCTGACGTCGTCATACTCAGATTCTAGTCAGAATGTGAGTCTGATACTGCTCCATTGAGCTTTGATTATGGGGCGTGTTTCAACCATAGACTGTAAAGGTTTCAACCGAACCAGGAAAGAAAATGCCTCTGCACTCAATTGGATAGACCTACAACCAATCAGAGCAACGGAGTAAGTGACGTATGTTTTTCATTCATGTTTCCGATCGACAAATGCCTTGATCGCGGTTCTCTGTTCCTCTTTTAAAATTAATGCGCTGTCGATATATTCTATAACAGACGCGATGGCGGAATCTACACATGATGTTTCATAAACAAAGTTCAGGAGGAGCACATTCAAATAATCAATCCAATCAACCGTCTAAATTATACCGTCTACACTATCAGCATGAGAAGCATATATTCACTCTGTCAACTCACCTAACATTCCTTGACAGTTTTCAGCATCCCTCCACTGGGGGGGTACTTTGGGTTCGAGCCGAATACCGAGCCCGAGCCCTCTCCTCAGACAGCACGCCAAATATGAATTTATTCTATCTGACTTATTTGTAAGCATGAACTCGTGAAATCTCAATTCTCCAGCGGCAGTCATTTGAATTCAACCCAAGCGCTCGTTGATGACGTGGATGATTACGTTACCGTTGCTCATCTGTCCATCATCGTATAAACCCCGCCCTGACAATTTGATTGGTCCGAACAATTTTTGTTCGGGCATAACAGCTCCTCAACGGATCGATTCCAGACCGAACTTCCCGACCAAAAAATTTTGTGGGCGGGGCTAAGTTCCGCTGGCATCCAGGCTAGGTATGATCCACACAGAGATCTGATCTCGCCATCATTGAATCTGTCTGTGATTACATGAAGAAACAGACAGACTAAATCCAGAAGAACTGCAGCAACGTCTCCAAGATGCTTGAAGAAACGGACCTGCAAAGCTACTTGAAAAACTATGTGCAAGTGTACCTGTTTTAAATGCAAAGGGTGCCCACACCAAATATTGATTTGATTTAGTTAATAGAAGTTAATTGATAAATCAAATCTATTTATGACATTATGTTCGAAAGTCTCTTAAGAAAGTGCCTAAAAGTTTTCACAGTACTGTAGCTTCATGTAATCCCAGACGGAGTCGATGATGGTGAGATCAGATCATACCAGCTGTTTTCAGACTCCTTGCGCATACAAAAATAACACTGGATTTTGCCACAATTAATGGCAAAATGTATGTTTGGAAATGTAAACCGATATCTCCTACTGACACTACAACAAAAGATACATACAAATGTATAGTGTATGTAATTTATTTCTGTGAAGGAAAAGCTCTCATTATAATATGCCAATTATGTGATCAAGAAACATTCCTATTATTATCATCTCACATACATGTTTGCTCACTCAGTGTATTTGTGTTTTTACAATAGGGTAATTCTGTAGCGTACAAACAGCACAAGGAAGCTTGACTTCAAAGTCTGAATTGAATTTACATTAGACAAGTAAACAGTCAGTAATAAAATATAAATAAACTATAATTACAAACGATAATGCGAATAAATACGGTACAACAGAATAAAGATAAATGAAATCAAAGGTGCTTTAAGATTTTTGGCAAAGTCTAACAGTAGTATTAAGGTAAGAAATACTACAGAATTTGAATAAAGTAATTTAATGTAAAATAAATCTGGATAAGTGTCTTATAAATATTAAATACAGATTAATCCAATTAAAGTTACAAAGGTTATTCAGTCGAGAGCAGTTGATTTTATCTTTTCTTTTGTTGTTTAATAACATAATTAGCAGTGCAGCAGGTTTATTAGGCTGCTGTCACTTTAAGAGCGAATGCACGCATCTATTGTTACACATGCGTTTTCTTTCTCAACTGTAAACGTTCACTTAAGACATACAAACATAACCGACTATTTACGTGAATAAAATAACTCAAGTTGGTACTCGCGGGCTGCAGAATGAGTTAAATAATGTGCAATACATATAATCTCGTACTGAAATTCAGGCTCTGTAACAACACCACTATTCACCTAGAGTGAATGAAACAAGTAAGGCGGGTATATCAACTCGCTGTCGGAGAAAGGAGAAGACAGCGAGAAAGCGCAGCTGCTATCAGTGTAAATTTGTATTGAAAACGGTTTCAGATATTTCAGTATCGATAGGCTACGTATCGAAAAAACTATATTTTTGACAAGGGTGGTTTCACACTTGGTTCGATTGCCTGGTCCGAACCTGAGTTTGATGTTTGAGAGAGACGCTGACATGCAAACATAACTGTACAAACATCAACAATATCGGATATCTTTAACATTTGTGACCATACACACAAAACTGACAAACATTGTCCAACATCAGAGTCATTGCTGCTTCCTTTCTCTTCTCCCAGCAACAGTTTTCAGGAGGAAATGATGTTTTAAATGTCAAGAGGAGCACAAACAGCAGGTCGATCTGATGAGCAGACATGTGTTTGTGCTGCTCAGATTCCAGAGCCCCTGATCCCCCCTTATCCCCTTTTCCACTGGCTTCCACAATGCTCTCTGGGAGCCATGCTGATCAACCCTCAACCAAAGCCATCCAAAAAAAAAAAAAAACCTTTAAGGAAATACGATTACATTCTGCATTCTGTTCGCTTATCCTAAATATTCAGTGCCGTTCGGAACACAGAACAAGAGTGTCATTAGTGCAGACTGAGAGGAAGTGTTGCCATGGTTTCCTTTCATGCCCCCGATTGTTGCTTGATCAAAAAAAGAGGAGAGAAGAGCAGAAGCCAAACACTTCGACAGACAAGAGAGTTAGACAAACAGAAAGACAGAACAAAATGCATTGCACATCATTCCCTCCAAGGTCAATGACTTCAGACTAGTGTTATTTTAGTTTTATTTATATTTGACCTTCTATTATAGTTTTTAATATGTTTTCATGTTTACATTTTCATGTGTTTTTGTCATTTTTATTAGTTTTGTTTTTAAATATGGTTAAATGTATTTTTATTTCAGTTTTAGTTTTTATTTATTTTCAGTTAAACTCAGTAAGTTGACTAAAGGCGGGCATACACTGTGCAAGTTCGGTTTCAATGTTACTATAGTTTCGGATAGAAAAAAAGAAAAAGTAAAAAAGACGAGTGTGCAAATGATTTGGTGAAAAAAGCAGAGAACAACACAGCCATTCCTTTCAACAAAAACAACAGAGTATTTGTTTGTGTGTCAGTGCATGCACACACTGTATAGCCTATACACTGGTCAAAATCAGGCCAACTCCCCACATTTTTTAAACATAAATATGATAAAATTTAAAATTTCTGGGTGTCAATTGGAGTCATTTTTTTGGGGCCCTGGGGAAGTTTTAACATGCACATAACAGTTGAAATTAATGTTGAGATTATTTTTTTGATTTTTATTCAGAAATGATGCCAACCGAATATTTAGGCTCATAAGAAATGCAACATATAGGCTACAAATGTTGGTAAAGAGCTCAAAGTGCTGGGTCCAACATTTACATTTACTCAAAATCAGGTAGGCCCTAATTCAGACTGAGGAGTCTGAAAACTGAGAATAAATTTATGAAAATACATGTGCTGTATCCTAATGTTAAGCCATCATATAAGCTGTAGCCTAATGTTAGATGAAAAAAGGGTTCCTAAAGCCCAAACTTTAGCATTAAATAAGAGTTCATTTGTTAAACTGGGATGGGCTTGAGGGTAAGCTCTCTGTTTCTCTCCCATGAACTCTTCTCACTCCGTCACACACAATTAAATGTGCTACATTCAGCACAATCGGAACAAATCAGCCAGGACACCATGTGACCTAGCTGGAGTCCCTGTGCATGAACCCCTGGCTGGATAAGGCTTTGGAGCAAAAGGGGTCACTCCCTGGAGCCAGTGCTTTGAGGACTGCTCTGATCTGTGACCTGCTTTGTATCTGAAGTTCCAGATTTATTAGGACATGGATGGATCCCTTCATCTGTGTAAAGGGGGCAGGCTAACAGGAAAAACAAACTGGGGTGTTTGGAGAGAAGGCGGTGGGCTAACTGGAGAGTGAAATATGGCTGTGGGTTGAATGGAGATGGATGAAACCTTCAGCCCAGAGAAGACCCAAAAGAATGATTACTTCAGTTTGATATTCAAACAAAAACTTAAAGTCAGCATGAAATGAAGATCAATGCAATTTCATCTATTTTCTTTAAAAGAATGTTGTTGTGAACGATTCATCCTTGTAGGCCTATGTGTTTCTTTTCTTTTTTCCAACTTCCATTACATAGAGACTTTAAGGCACGGTTTCACAGACAAAGTTTAAATTAAGTCAGGATTAGGCCTAAGTTTAGGACATTTAAGTACCTTTTATAAATGTGCCTTATAAAAAAAGATAACTGGTTTGCATCTTGAGACAAAACAATGGCACCCACTGACATATTTTAAGAAATTCCTGTTCAAGTTGCTTCCAGTTAAGCCTTGTCTGTGAAACTGAGGGTAAGGAATTTAAGGACAAATTAGGAATGTGCAAAAAAAAAAAACATTATCTAAATCAGCTAGTTGGTGGGTTGTCTAAATGACTAGTTGACTAGGTCCCAAACGTGCTACATAATTAGGCCGATTCACGGTCATTGCACAAAACTTGTCCAAAAATCATAGTCCTCCCCAAAAAAAAACCCCCAAAAAAACCCTTGGAACCCTCTTGAAATGCATTACTGAAGACAGCATAGCCTATTTGTTACAAAATTTGAGTTTTTTTTTTTTTTAAATAAATAAATAAATTGGGTGTTTTCGATAACCAACTTTGTTGATGGACAACTAATCGACCAATCGCTCGCTTTTCACTTTAGCTTTTGAATTCGTGATCACGCATACTCTGTGTATAGGGAGCACTGGCCGCACATTATACAAGATAAGATATTTGTCAATGACAAGATGTTGCGCAAGTTCTCCGCCACACACGGTGCAATGCGGCGCCAGGCGCTACGAAAGTGTTTTTTGCTAGTTTCAGTGGTGCGACTCTGATTGGTTTATTTCAAGTTACACCCAAAACACAGACACCCATTACTCATTAAGAGAATAGGGAAAACCCTTTTAGACCATGCGCCGGGCACACCGACCATTTTTCCTGTCATTAAACTAAAGTGGACTTGCGCCGTGCGCTTTAGACTTAGACTAAGTTTGTTAAAATAGGGTCCTTTTAGTTTATAGTCTAATTGTAGTGTCCTTTGTCAAACTGAACTAAATGGTTTAGCCTATATTTCTATAAAAAAGCAAAACGACAGTGACGCGATGGGCAAGTAATGTAATCGGTGTACGGTCGAACACTGTTTAACACCGACTACCACAGCAAGTCTACAGCCAGACCAGCAGTCTGAGATTGATGACATTATACAGAAGTGGATTGATTCACAACATCAATGATGACCACCGTGACACCCATGTAAAGTAACTACAACGACATAGCATCGATCATGCCCTACTGCTGCCTGAAACTACTGAGTAAGCATGCTGGTAAAACAGACTGTGTGTATGCATGTCTGTGTGTGTTTTTGGGTTTGCTCACAAAACCAGAAACAAATGATTTAAAGCAGTACCTACTCATATTGACAACTGAAGTGAATAAAAGAGAGAAAATGAGACAGGCACTGGTTTAGTCCAGCTGTCTAGTATCCTGATATGTAGTGTGACCTAGAAAGCCCTTTTTCGATGGGCTCAAAAGACAGGCCATGCTTGCATTTTCTTTTTTTGGTGTAGGGTAACAAAAGGCAAAGGCAAAATAGCAGCAAACAGCACTTTTACATAGGCATTGCACACAAACACATTTGCACACAACAAAGCAGAGAGGTGGCCTGCTGTACAAATACAGGCAGTACAGTTCAGCTAAACAGAAACTTGAGTTGAGACTTGACTTGGACGTTAAAGACTTGTGAACATGTCCATTCAGTACATTTACCGAATTGACATCAATGCTAAAGTTCAAGTAAACAGATCCATTCCGGCTCATGACAGTCACAATCAAGGGGGGGGGGGGGGGGGGGGGGGGGCGTTTCAAAGTTGGTGAGAACGCTAGACAGTGGACACAAATAATTTACTTGGGCTAACATGATCAAATTGACACCCTCTGGAGTCTGGGGCAGTTTTTGGGGCCCTGGAGATGTTTTCACTTGTACATAATTTTAAAAAATAAAATAATGTTAAGATAATTTTTTATTTTAATAAATGATGCCAACCAAATATTTAGGCTCATAAGAAATGCAACATATATAGGCAACAAATGTTGGAAAAGAGCTCAAAGTGCAGGGTCCAACATTTACTCAAAACCAGGTAGGCCCTAATTGAGACTGAGGAGTCTGAAAACTGAGAGAATACTTATATGAAAAGATGGACAGACTTTGGGTGGACAGAAAATAAACAAGAAAAAATGAAGATAACCCATTATTTTTGTGTTTTATAATAGTTATAATTATCATAGTTTTGTTTTTGTAGATTTATGCAAGAAATATCACTCACGTTACACACACATACATATTCTGGAGACAGCAAGCCCTTAGGCAAACTAGATCGACCTATTATAAATTATGTAAACAAAAATATGGATGTAACAGTTATACCGTCGCAGTTCCTGTTTCAATTGAAAACATATTTTATTTGTTAGTACCACATGATTTCTCGCCAAAGCAAATAATAATAAAATGCCCACTCCATGTTACGAATATTTTCACGGTATCACATTAATCCTCGTTACAGCAATAACACACATAACAAAACAAACCACAGCCTTTTTACGTGATCAAAACAGAGCACTTGCGCGCGATGTTAGCGTTAGCAGCTCAGCTTTGTCCAAGCCCATGAGAGATGCAAAACCGATTAAAAGACCGTTTACCTGTGTATATCAAGCACTGGCGCGGCGTCTCTCTGATTTCGGTCCGTATGTTTCTCTCCAACTGTATTGTTACATCGCATGCGTCGCTCAACGGCTATTATCTGCAACGGCTAATATGAATAACGGTGCGCGAGACAGGTTCAGTTGTTTGTAAATCTCGGAACGATGCACCCAGCGTGCGCGTTTCCTTGACAGCGTCGAGTCTTCTGCTAGAGCAAGATAAACGCTGCCCCGCGCGCATGCGCAGACTCTAGCCTTGACCACCTCCCACCAAAATAAGGACCGACTGGAGCAGCAGAGGAAGAAGAAAAAAAAAGCACTTTACCTCAGAAATCTTTACAAAATTACAGTGAGGACGGTCCAATAAGACTACATTTCGTAGTTCCATTATGTACTGTCGTCTGATAAATGCCAGTTACGGTTGAAACCATAAAAGCACAAACAGGTAAAGACAAATTAATGCTTCTGCTTTTCTAAACAGAAATGTCCCCACTGCGGGGATGTTAGTAAATTACTGTGTAAATTCAAATTGTGCAAATTTGAGCTCAGAGTAGGCCTATGCATAATTTGTTTCTTATTCCGTACATTTGTATTTCTATCAGTAGATGGCAGCACCGTTAAGTATATATATACTTAACGGTATATATATATCTTTTAATTATATATCTTTTAATTTTTATATCTTTTAATTTTTCAACCTGTGTTATTGTCAGCAGTTTACACCAAACTCATTTAAGAGTTTATAAAAGAGGTATTAACATTATATAATTTACTGACATTAATTCCATGCTAGTTCATAGTTCTTAAACTGTATGTATAAGATAAATTGTTTTTTTCTAGTCTGAGGTAAAATATCTAAACAGATGGCTTATAGATGTCATTTCCACAAAACGATTTTAAATATGTAATTGTGTTTAAGATGTAAAGATGTCCCGCCCACTGATGTATATGGTGCTGTCCATGGTCCTGGAATCAATTTGATTCCATTGTAGGTAGATGTACCCAAACCCTTAAAGATATGTTTAAATCTACAAAACTTTACAAACACAATGACCACCACAGTGAGGTGTACTGCAGAATGAATGATAATAGTTTTTTTATTAAATAAATAGCAGCTTCACCAAATGATAACATTGTGAGGATGACGGGAGTTTAAAAAAAAAAAAATAGGATCTGGTAAAACATTTACAGGCTATGGTATAAACATGGCAGTTTGAACAAGGGCAGGTGATACAGGAGAAATTCTAAGGTTCTACACAGGAAAACAGCAAAAATGTACAGCTTTATACATTATATATCCCTAGACTGAGCATTTTTGGTCTTACTGACCAACATCTGTTGCCATGGAGAGTTCGTCAATAAAAAAAAGTAAATTGTTTTAGTACTCTTGTCTGTTGTGCACTTTTGCTGCTTCTCTCATTCTGTCATGACCACTTGATGAGGCAGCACACAACTAACCTTACATTCACAGGACAGCGTGTTCCCCAGAGCTAGAGGCAAATCACTTTAATACCTGCTGAAAAACATCCTTGAGAAGTAGTTTGGACTGGACTAAAGCTCAAACTGCATTACATTTTAGCATTAAAGATGCAAATTGAAATTCTTGATCAAAGTTTTATGTTAAGTATTGGCATCTTTGCACAACTGATTTAAGGCTGCTCAGTGCCCGCTCAAAATTCTGTGTAAAGACGTAATGCTGTATAAAAGCCAGACTAAATTTTGCCTGCTCTGACCCACCTTAGCCCCGACTATAAATGTATACTATTGAAATTGCTGTGTAAATAGATGTATTCCCCCTCTGAGCAGCATTAAACAGTTTGTGTAAAGACACCAAACCACCACTTCAAAAGCGGTTCTGTGCCACCTTTACAGTGTAAATTTGGCATATGACTTTCACCCATTGTTCTGTTAGGTCTAGTTTGCTATAGGTCACTGTGAGAGGTGGTTTACAGTCATTTCCTCAGTATTGTTAGGCCAGGAAATAAGATGTGACCCCCAACTGTATAATCGTTTTACTGCCACTCAAATAATTCAGCATATCGTACTGGAGGTGTTTACAAGTTACACAAACAATGATCTGACTTGCGAATGTATTTATTATCTATATTGTAATGCAACTAGCTTGGATGACACAGTAACTCTTGTTTTGGATTCACACTAGGTCTGTTTGTAATTATTCAACTGACCACATGAGGATGCTATGACTCTATCTTACACAAACTGCTGTCTCATAATGTCCAGGGCTGCTTTAGTAAGAGACCGGGTGCTCATGCAGTACTTAATGGCATTCAAACATCTGAACCTGTTAACACACACACACGCACGCACGCACGCACACACACGCACATCTCCCTTTTCCAACCTTGGTCAGATTATTGTTTCTGTAGCTAACTCAGCATACATTCTATGCTGTGATACAGTCGATGAGAGTTACAAGTTCGTGTAAGTGTGACATCTCAAGATCTAAGCATCACTTAGAGCTCTGTCACACCTGTCCTATTTTCCACGTCAAACTAAAAGATATTTTTCAGACACTGCTGGTGTGTTCTGTGTGATTGTGACCGCTGCTGATGGAGAGCTCTGATATTCCCAGTTTCAGCTCCAGTCCGGGGTCAGTGTCCATGTCATGGGACTCCAGATTTCGGATTCCGTTCCCGTTCCCATTGGGGCAGTTACTGTTCCGGTCAATCGAAACTTTTTCGCAGATCACGATAGGCGTGACAACATGGGATGGACAAGGAACGTGTATAGTGATGGGTTTAAGCCCCACCTGTTTGTACTGGCAGTGCAAGTAGCTTGAAAATGCCCTTCGGTAGGTCTTGTTAAACAAAGTGTACACTAAAGGGTTGACACCTGATGAGATGTAACCCACCCAAACGAACACATTGAGCAGTTCCATGAGCAGAGGCTCGTTACAGGCTCCACGGCAGAGGACATATAGAACGTTAGTGATGAAAAAGGGACACCACATGAAAAGGAAGAGGAAGAACACTACACCCAACACTTTGGATGCTCGCCGCTCGTTCTTGATGGCCTGCATCATGCCTCGCCGCCCGCGGGCTCCACCCGGGTCCCGTCCAGCGGGCGAATTCATTTGAGACGGCGCTTCTGAACTTGGGATTATTGAGATGGTGTCCGGGGGCACGGTCAGACCGAGCGCGTTTCCATCGCTGTTGCTGATCCGTAGACAGTTCAGACTGCTGCGACGTGATGGAGCCGACGACGGCTCCAACTGGGAAGTGGGTGGAGCTGGTGGCTGCAATGGCTGCTGAGAAGAGGCTTTGCCCTCGTAGAGGAAGACTGTGGCCTGACGCTGAAGTGCTTGGACAGTGAGACAATACGTGACCACCATGATGACCAGAGGAATGAAGAAAGCAACAAAAGAGCCAACCAGTATGAAGCGTTCCTCGTTCAGAGCACAGTTGTCGTTTATAAGGACCTTATCTCTGTTACGCAGTCCGATCACTGGGATAGGCATTGAGATACCTGGAGTTGGGGAAAAGTAAGAGAGAGAATATTAAACAAATATACATAAAAAAAACTCCAAAGAAACAGTCTGACTAACAAAGTCTGAGACAGATGCTGGAGACAAGAGACCAACGGGCTCAGCGAATTCTGAGACAAATCTTCTCTCTTATCCGACTAGATCAGTATTCCTGATGGTTGAGAGAGAGAAATTTTTATTTAATTAGAGAAGATGAATGAGACTGTCAAGGCAGATAGAAACCTTAATGCGGTTTTGGACCCAGATAAGAATCAAATAAACATTGGGCTCACGTTCAAACAAGAGAGAGGTTAGATGTGTGAACTCTCTGTCGTCTGCACTGTCATTACTAAGTCTTTAGCGAATAAGACAAGAACCTTCTATGGAGAAAAGAGATGAAC